>NW_022103912.1:7342022-7417848 GCF_000313985.2 Echinops telfairi | reverse complement strand
TTTGAGAAACGATGTACAAATGCGCTTTACACAATTGATGTGTGTATGGATTGGGATAACAGTTGTATGAGCCCCTAATAAAATGCTAAAAAAAAAAAAAAAGCGGAATTACTGGATGGCACCTAACCACAACAAGAGCAACATTGTGAATGAAGGATGCGTGGTATCGGTTAAGTGTTGGACGGATAACCCCAAGGTCGACAATTCAAACTCACTAGCTGCTCTACAGGAGAAAGATGAGGCAGTCTGGTTTTGTAAACTCTTACAGCCTCAGAAATGTGACATAGGGTCATTGTAGATGGAATCCGCTCCATGGCAGTGGGTATAATCAGTAGGATACTTCTTAATTGTACTATTGACTGAGAGCAGCCCCAGTAGTCTTTTCAAAAAAAGCAATGGCAGTTGGCCGGTCTCAGATGGTCTAGGACGTAGGGAAACATGGGCTTCATCGTGTTTACTTAATAAAGTCCAGGGAATAATTCAACGTCTATGGCTGGCATCCATCTCTCTCCCGCCCCCACCCCCAGCATCTTCCTATCGACCCAAACTTCTTTCCAATTTACAATCGTTGACAGGAATTGAGTATTCAGAGTAAACTTACTTGTGCATAGCTACTAATATGTAGTGAGCAGTCATATATAAATATATATTTTTGTTCCACCATATCATAGATGAGCAACATCGGTCTGCTTTTATAAAGATTTAGAGGGTTGAGAAAACCATTGCGAAAGTTCAACTTTGTCCTATCAGCTCAATGAGTCAGAATTGATTCAAAAGAAGTTTTTGTTTTTCATTTTTTAATTGTTGAAGTATCATTTTTGTCCATTAGAAAGCTGAAGTTTTTCTTCAATTTTGCTCTATTTTGAAACATGATTTATAATATTTTTGGTAGTTTTCCTTGGATTATCGATTTTTGCAATTGTTTTCCACTTATCTTGTTTTGTTTTGAGAAATGATGTACAAATGCGCTTTTTTTGTCTTGTCTTGTCTCAGTCACTCGTCTGATGGCAAAGGAAAACAAGTCCAGAATGAGCAATGAAGTTTTCTACTTCTTATCCTTCAAGGAATCTGTAGGTGAAATATTGTATCATGCAGGAAACATTGGAAAAAGATGAAAGGAATACACAGTCACTGTACCAAAACAATTGGTTAACCTTCAACCCTTTCAAGACGTAACATAGTGCCAATGGTATTGAAGAAAGAAGCCCAAGGCCAGAGCTGAAAACAAGGTTCTAGGAATTGACTGATTAAACAAAATTGAGATGTCTCAAAAAATGGATGCCATTCTGTGTTAGGGTCTCTAGAGAAGCAACACCAGTGATTCCTGTATCTGTATGTATATAGAAAGAGATTTATATCAAGAAATGACTCACGCAGTTGTAGAAGTGGGTAAGTCCAATCTAGTTTTATCATTGTACTGTGTTTATTCAATCTGTATACTGAGCACATAATCTGGAGCATATGGAGAGGAATGAAGCATTAGAATCTGATGTTGGTGAAGGGAGACAAGGACAATGGGCAGTGTAAGATAAAAAATAATAATCACAATATATAATTGATCAAGGGTTCACAAGGGTGGAAGGGGAGGGAAGGAGGGGAAAAAAGAGGAGCTTATACCAAGGGCTCAAGTAGACTATGTTTTGGAAATGATAATGGCAATATATGTATAACTATGCTTGATACAATTGATGTATGGAATGTTGTAAGAGTTGTAAGAGCCCCCAAAAATGATTTTAAAAAAAATCTGAATAAGAATCATTGACAGCATATCATATGCATGCCATATAACACTGCTTGCTGAAAGCCAAGAGACTTTGAAGTACTTAATGACGAAGTTCAAAGACAACAACCTTCAATACAGATTAAAACTTAATGTAAAGGAAACAGAAATCCTCACAGTGGATCAACAGTGAACATCATGGTAAAAGAACAAAAGATTAAAATTGTCAAGGAAATCATTTCAGTTGGATCTAGAGTCTAGTTGGTGCCAACTCTTAGTCATCCTAAAGGACAAGGCAGTACATCCCCTGTGAATTGCCAAGATTGTTACTCTTTATGAGAATCAGCCATGAAGAAACCAAATGGCATATTACATTGGGCAAATGTGTTACACAATATATCTTTAAAGTGTTTAAGAGCAAAAGTGTTATTTTGTGGAGTAAAGTGTTCTTGACCCAAGCTATGGGATTTTCTCTTGTCTCATATGCAGTGAAAGGTGGACAATGCATATGGAGGGCTAGAGAAGAATTGGGGTCTGTAATTATGGTGTTTGTGAAGAATATTGAAAATAGGATGGACTTCCCAAAAAAACAAACACATCTTTCTTGGAGAAATTCTAGCTAGAATGCTCTTCCAAGTGAAGATATTGAGAGTTTGCCTCCCAAGAGTGAAATTGGTTTCTGCATAACCCTCACCCCCTTTGCCATACCAAATGTGCCTTTCTAATTTCTCCTATCTTCTATGATCCCTCTCATCTGGCAAACATTTCTCGTGTGTTGGCTGTAAATGGATCGTGTCCATTTTGCCTCAGAATTCATGTCTTGCAGCAACCTTCTTGCCTAATGATTTCTCTGGTCCCAAGTTAAGATACAGATTTGCTATTAATAGCGCCAGTTTTTGAATATTTGCCAGAATAGGTAATTTCCTGCATAATTTCACCAATTGTTTCTATAAATGCACGATCAGTTCACTTCGGTTCAGAGCTGGCTTTATGTACCTACTGGAAGTATCTAGCTTTAAATTATTTTGACAAAAACATCATCAAATAAAATGATGATCTGGATCCCTGGTGACACATGTTTCCTAGCTGGGCTGCTGACTTCAGGTCAGCGGTTTTAAACCACCAGCCACTCCATGGGAGAATGACGAAGCTTTCTACTCCAGTAAACAATTACAGGATCAGAAATTCATTGGGCATTCCTCCCCTGTCCTACATGTTCACTATGAGAGGGCATCATTCAATGGCAGTGACTGTGTGTGTGTATGTGTGTGTGTGTGTGTGTGTGTGTGTGTGTGTGTGTGTGCTTATGCGCGCGCACCGTTACTTTGGTCAGTCAGAAAGATGCAAATCCCCTCAATCATTATTTATGGTCTCAAAGTTCTTAAGCTTTATACTCAATTCACATTCTATAGTTATCCCTTGAAGCCATTATTATTATTTCTCACTGTTTTCAGTAAACAAATGCCATAGTACCCCTAAAACTTCACTTCTCCTGTGACTTACCGGAGGGCTTTTCTTTGTCTCTTCTCACTGAAAGACTTTTTATTCTCAGCCCTATATACTCTAAGAATTTGAGTACTAAAACACATTCTCATTCCTATAGAAAGTGCATCAGAGCTGTAACTATATAGATAGTGCTATTTCTATGAGGAATTTCCCATATGCTAAGCCTTTTTTTTCTCACTCCTCTTGGCTCCCATGTATCATCCTTTTACTCCTCTTCTCAATTCATTGAATCTCTCCATTAACTGTCTTTTGCTGTCTTCTTGTTGACACTAAGTACTGTCATCTCCCCAAGGAAATACATCGGCTATCGATTTGACCCACTACTTCAGGGACCTTAATTTTCATTGCATTCCAATCCCCCACACGAATGGCCACACTTTTAGCCTTTCTGCTCCGGCAACTGAAGAAACCATAACTCTAATATGCTCCATTTAGATACTCTGCTTCCTTCCCTTCTACTTCACTGTTTCTATATGGTGGTACTCCTTGTTTTTATTTCTCTCTACTTCTTTACATCAAATATATAAATATCTTATTGGTCTGTTTCCAAGAATGATCCTGCCTCCAACTGCTGCTCACTACTCCTATCGTACCTGGCTATCACCATATCAGACTCGTAAAACGATTGTTTCCTACTTGTCTTGTTTCACTCTTTCTGGTTCACACACATGCTACAAGATTACATGTTTATGTCAACATTTTCTGTTTATTTTCCATTTGTAAAACATGCAATCACCAACTCTAGCCAAGCACCAGAGATAACAGATGACATGTCACGTGGCAAGGAAGTAGCGAGGCTGTCTGGCTTTTTCTTTCTAAAAGACTCAATGTGTCAGTTAATGGGAGCCAATATCTTTCGGGTTGACCTTTGTCCGTCATTCTTTCTGTACATTTTTCATCTAATGCAGACGTTATCATGGAGAATTTCAGGAGATTGTCTGGTTCTCATAAACACATAAGTTGCTTTGTGGAATTTATGAGAACATTCCATCAGTAAGTTTTAGACCTGTTGTTTACATCCATGTAAAGGAAAGGCTGATAAATCCAGTGTGTGGTATGGCCCTGATGAACCACATAATTATCTACTAGTTCTTTAATATTTCCTCCCCTTACTTTTAAGGCTGTTATTTGTTTTACCTCATTAATTATTTTCGACTCGCATATGTGCATTTGTATATTAAAGATTGTTCAGTAGCTGAAAGTCAAGATGAAAACCCTGCAGACAGTAACAGGAGTTCCCTGAGACTATGGGAAGAGAGAGAAGACAGGAAAAGACAATCGTTGATTGTCTAACTCTACTAGATGGGATTGAACCACAGAATTGTATGAGAATGGATATGTTGGATTGTGTAAGCTAAGTCAATAAAACAATTATTAAATAAATAAATGTCATCCTGTCTAAAAATAAACACATCCACGTGAAATATCTACTAGTTCATACTCATAAACATATTGGTGCCCTCCTGTACAGAACTTTTCTTGCCTCCATTCAATCCGGGTATGAGGATGTTCTTAACAGTGATGTCCGGGAGCCAGAGTCTGGGTCTTCACTGTGTTCTAAGATCTTCTTAGCTCCCAAAGCACCTTTCTATTGTGTTCCCTGTTGTGTTTAGTGAATTCTTGGCCATCTGCTTCTGGTTTAGTACTGGGTTTGAATATTGTATCAGATGGGTAGAAAAGGTTACACCAGCAATGTTAAACATTCTTTTGCTCAGTTTATCTTTGAACTTGCTTGTCATATCATACTTCAGTTCTTGTGTTTATCAGCAGTCTTTCTACCCCCAAGTTAACTTGTGCAGGTCAACAATAGGTTATTTAGTCTGAATCCACCACCCTAAAAAGCTTCAGGTGGTATGTAAGATGGATAAATAGATTCTAATGCACATGTAAATTCATATTGATAGGTAATGGCTAATTGACTGCTGTGAAAACTTACAAGGTCACACATTGTCGGAATTCTTTCCACAGGGAATATTTGGCAATTACTGAAGAGCTAACTGTTTTTTGTGTGTGTTTGTCATTATTGTCTTCTGATTAATCCTGCTTTTTCACATATGTAACATTTCCACAGATTAAAAAAAGAGGCTCTCATTTATTTATAATGTTAGATTAGATTTGTTTTTATAGCTTCCTTTAGAGCCAAGGTCATCGTCAGTGAATGTTCTACATATCAATGCTAGGACTTGAATTTTGTGAATTTCACTTACGTTCTACTAAACATGACAAAAAATAAGGTCTAATGATGCAAGACTGACAAGAGAAAGTGCCTTGCCTTAGATTAAACTTAAATATATGAAGATCTTTTATTTCATTTTTCTAAGAATTAAAGTTTTTCATTGCACATGTTTTCAATTTTAAAGTATGAAAGGAAAAAGAAGAAAGCTACCCTTCGGTATGCCATCTTAATGTTCACCTAATTCTTCCAATTTATTGTATATATGTTTTCAGATGTAATTAAAATTCTATGGAATACATATTGTATAGTGTGTTCTTTTTTTATTGACTCTGGTTACATTCCCTGAACTTTGAAAAGTATTTAAAACTTTATTTTTATGAATACTGTAGTCCATCAAAGAGATAATTTCCTCTAAACCAGTGGTTCTCAACCTCTAGGTCGTGACCGCTTTGGAGGGTCAAACGACCCTTTCACAGGGGTTGTCCAATTCTTAACAATAGCAAAATTACAATTATGAGGTATTAACGAAAGCAATTTTATGTTTGGGGGGGCGGTCACCACAAAATGAGGAACTGTATTAAAGGGTCACGGCATTACGAAGGTTGAGAACCACTGCTCTAAACCATTCCTGATATTATCTATTTTGATTGATTTTTAATTGTTTGCCATAATTAACAATCCCATGATGTATAGCACACTATATTTTATATTATTTTATTTTACCAGAAATAAAATTTTTAGGGCAAAGAAAAGAAGGGACTTATTAATAAGTCTTTTATATACATTTTTAAATATCAAAAGATACATGTGTGTAGCATAGTCTTTACATTTGTTGTTTTCCTAAATAATTGAGTGAATCATATGGGTGAGGGCCAGGAGGATACTATTCTTGGAGGGAAGGAGCACCTGAATGGCTTCCCCGGGGCGATGAACCTGGACTACCGTGCCTTTCTGCTTTCTCTGAGAAGTAGAAAAATGACTCTTTCAAGAAATTTTATTCTGTTTCATATTTTTGTAGTGTGTGCTACCACCATGTTGCTAGTTCCAGCCAAGTCTAATCTAATGCAAGTGAACTCCGTGTGTATCAGAGTAGAAATTTGCTCCCTAGGATTTCCTTTTCTCTCTCTCTCCTTATTTGAATTTTTATTGTAGTTTGAAGATTAACAAGCACATTCATTTTCTCATCAATGCATGTGCATGTTTTCCCCACAATATTGATCACAGTACTCACAATGCCAATGTCATGGCCCACTCTCACTTTCTTCCTGGATCTACCGCTTCCTTTAGTCCTTCCATCCTTGCCTTTGAGATTTATTCCCGGTAAATGCTACCCTTCTGATTTTGCCAGGTTGGTACTCTAAGGAATGCATACCTCCTCAGTGTTATTGCTCAATCGTGTCTGTTGTTTGGTTGAAAGTTGGATTGAGATTTATTCTGGGCTTAAAAAGAAATCAAAGACCATAGCATGGAGCCGTAGTTTCTGTCAGACCAGGGAACTAGTCTTTTTATGATTTTGAGTTTTGTTCCACAGTTTCCTCCCATTCTGTCAACGATCCTCTTGTGATCCATATCAGAGACGTTAGCAAGGAGAGCCAGGTACCATCTAGTTCTTTTGGTCTCACGTTGGTGGAAGCTGAGGTTGACCTGGTCCATTAGTCTCTTGGGCTATTTGCGTTCATGTACCTTTAATTTCCTTCACTCTTCTTTCCTGTGGATGTGGATAGGCCAACAGTTTCACCTTAGATGGCCTCTCACAAGCATTTAAGATGGCAGTCTGGACTACCAAAATTGGATGTAGAACATTATCTTTTAAAATTATGTTATACTAGTTGACCCTTGCAACCTTGGGACTCCTGGTAGTAATCAGCGTATTGTAGCTTGTGTGGAGTTCATGGTTATGCATTGGGCTGCAAACCACAAGGTTGGCAGTTCAAAACCACCAGCATCTCTGAAGGAGGAAGAAGAATTACAGTCCTGATGATGCCTGATATCTGATCCCTTTGACACATGGTGCTTCTTCCATGTGGGCTTTGTTGCTTCTGAGCTAGATGGCCACTTGTTTACCTTAAAGCTTTTAAGACCCCAGACGCTATATCTTTTGATAGCTGGGAACCATCAGCTTTCTTCGCCACATTTGTTTATGCACCCATTTGTCTTCAGCGATTGTATCATGGAGGTGAGCACACAATGACATGATTTTTTGTTCTTTGATGCCTGATAACTGATCCCTTCGGCACCTCGTGATCACACAGGCTGGTGTTCTTCCATGTGGGCTTTGTTGCTTCTGAACTAGATGACTGCTCGTTTACCTTCAAGCCTTTAAGACCCCAGATGCTCTATCTTTTGATAGCCGGGCTCCATCAGCTTTCTTCACCACAGAGTGAATGAGGTGGGGAGTGCAGAATGGAGACCCAAAGCCCATTTGTAGGCCACTGGAGATCCCCTTGCAGAGGGTTCTTGGGGAGGAGAAGAGCCAGTCAGGGTGCAATGTAGCAACAACGAGAAACACAACTCTCCTCTAGTTCTTAAATGCCACCCCCACCCCCCAACTATCATGATCTGAATTCTACCTTGCAAGTCTGGCTAGACCACTAGACCAGAGGATATACACTGGTACAGATAGGAACAGGAAACACAGGGAATCCAGGGCAGATGATCCCTTCAGGACCAGTGGTTTGAGTGGTGGTGCTGGGAGGGTAAAAGGATGGTGGGTTGGAAAGGGGGAAATGATTACATGGATCTACATGTGATCTCCTCCCTGGGGGATGGACAACAGAAAAGTAGGTGAAGGGAGATGTCGGACAGGGCAAGATATGACAACATAATAATTTATAAATTATCAAGGGTTCATGAAGGAGGGGGTAGCAGGGATGGAGGTGTAAAAAAATGAGGACCTGATGCCTGGGGCTTAAGTGGAGAGCAAATGTTGTGAGAATAATGAGGGCAATGAATGTACAAATATGCTTTATACAGTTGATGCATGTATGGATTGTGATAAGAGTTATATGAACCCCTAATGAAATGATTAAAAAAAGATAGATAATAAACATTTCTAAGGATGAAAAAAAAAAGACCAGATATCTTAGCAATCTGCTCCTGTAAACATTACAGCCTAGGAAACCCCATGTAGCAGTTCTACTACGCCATAGAGCAGCAGTTCTCAACCTGTGGGTCACCACCCTTTTGGGGATCGAACGACCCTTTCACAGGGGTTGCCTAAGACCATCAGAAAGCACATATTTCTGATGGTCTTAGGAATACACTGCTCTCTATCCATCTCTATGTGGGTCCGCACACATGCAGGTATCACGACTATAGAATTATGATTAGTGAGTGTTGAGGTAAAGAAGTCCCCCATGTGTGTTCTGGTCATGTTGTTAATTGCTTCAGTCCAATATAATGTACGAGACCATTTGCAACAAGATGTGGACAATATGAAGAAGAAATTCATCACACTCACTCCGAGGTGTGTTGTCTTAGTTGCCGTTGAGTCAGTTGTGACTCACAGTCACTCTGTGTTAAATGCCACCCCCACCCCCCAACTATCATGATCTGAATTCTACCTTGCAAGTCTGGCTAGACCACTAGACCAGAGGATATACACTGGTACAGATAGGAACAGGAAACACAGGGAATCCAGGGCAGATGATCCCTTCAGGACCAGTGGTTTGAGTGGCGGTGCTGGGAGGGTCCCATGCCATTCTCACAATGATCATTGTGTTTGGGTCCATTATTGTAACTGTTATGCCAATCATTTCATCGAGGGTCTTCCTCTTTTTCACTGACCCTATACGGTACCAAGCATGATGCCCTTTTCCTGAGACTGGTAGAGCTGTGGTTATGCGTCGGGGTGCTAGCCACATGGTCAGGAGTTCAAAATTACCAGCTTCTTCTTGGGAGAAAGATGAAGCTGTCTATTCCTAGAAAAAGTTACAGTCTGGGAAAACCACAGAGGCAGTTCGAGCCTGACCTATAGGGGGGTTACAGTGAGTTGTAATCAACTTGATGGGCCTGAGCTAATGGTGTCTTCTTATAACATGTGCAAAGTACATGCGACAAGTCCTTCTTGCCTAGTTTTTAAGAAGCATTCTACCCATATTCTTCCCAAGATGGATTTGTTTGTTCTTCTGGCAGCCCACAGTACTTCCAACATTTTTCTCCCGCACTGTAATTCAAGCCAGTTTTTCTCCAGTCTTTCCAATGCCTTGTGCAGCTTCCACATCCGAGATTATGGAAAATATCTTGACTTGTATCAGGTGACTGTCAGTCCTCAAAGTGACACCTGCTATCTCTACTGAAAACAATATTGCTCTCCATCTTTTATTGTAATTGATTAGGGGGCTTTTAAGAAATGTTAATGAATGTTGAATGATATATGCTGCTCAGCCATAACAATGAATGAAGTACTAATAAATATAACAGTATGGATGAAATACAATAATATTATGGTGAGAAAATGGAGACAGACACATTCACATATTGTATGATTCTATTTATAAGAAATGTCAAGGTAATCTATAGGGCTAGAACACAGATTGATGGTTGCTGAGGGCTGTGGTGGGGCGAAAGTACTTAATGGGTTTGACGTTTTATTTAGGTGTGCTGGAAATATTTTGGAACTCACTAGAGTAGTGGTCACATAGCATTGTAAGTTGATAAATATATATATATATATATATATATGTATTATACATTTTGAGATATATTTAGTCGTTGAAAATTATTTACTATAATGATTATAATAAAAATTTACTACATTAAATTTAATTATAAAATTACTATTACTATTAAGAGGAACATATAATTGTATGATACTAAATTTAAAATACAAGCACATTTTAATGTATATGTGTGGTGCAGATAGAAAAAGACATTATAATACATGTTAAAATTTTTTCACTAGAAGAATTTATTTATTTCCAGCTATAAGAAGATGCAAACACCTTTTGACTTAACAGGTGTACAACTACGATACCTAGATGTACAAAGTACTTACAAGGATATCTTTCTACAATAAAGATGTACATGAAATTTCCTTATAACATTGGTCTTACTGGAAACAAACTGAAAATCCATTCAAACGAGATTCCTTAAATAAATACAATCATTTATGTAATTGAAAACCTTTTAGCTATTGAAAATAAAATGAACCCATATGGACTGTTAGAAACACATTTTGCTATATTAAAACATGACGATTTCACTTTTTTATTAGTATAAAGATGTTAATGTATACAGAAATGACCAAAAATACCCAGAAATTAAAAAATATCTTTGAGGAAGCCACACTTCGGTCAGGTGAATGATAATTTCCACGGGTATCACTGAAGATATGAGTACTGTGGTAACGTGTGGTGAAGAAGCCAGATGGCACACGGCAATCTGAAAGAATAGCTTCTCTGGTGTTAAAGGCTTGTCTTCCACAGCGCAGCCATCTAAGTGAACTGATAGCCAAGGCTACATGGAAGCAACACACCACTCTGTATGCTCCAAGGATTATAAATAATAAAATCCAAGAAACAGAGAGCTTACATCCAGAGCCCTCAGTGAGCAGGATGTTATAGATGATGGTGAAAAACCAAAAGCTATTTGTAGTGTTCTCACTTGGACCACACCTTCCGTGAGCCCTGTCTGACCACTGATCAGGGTGACGAACAGCTTCACCACCCGACAGAGTACATTGGGAAGTGGATCAACGCAGATGTAGTTAGGTTGAAATCTAACGCCTTCTCATTCGCTCTCCATTGGACCCATTTTAAATGGATCCCAATTTCCATGGTTTTCTACTTTCTTTTGGATTGAAGATTGTCTGTGTTTCATTGTGTTGTTGTTGTTTTGCTATAGTCTTCTTTATATGAAATCCACGACAGGTAAATCTATAGAGACAGTCATTGAATTAATAGGCTTTCAGAGTTATGGCAGGTGATAATGGGGGAATTGGGGAGCTATTAATAAAGAGTACCAGGATGAAGCAAATGTTCTAAATTGCTTGTGGTGATGACAGTACAACTCTTTTAGTGTTTAAACCATTGAATTTTATGATAAATGAAGCATGTCAATAGCAGTTAAATTTTTTTTCAAAGGAAATTCTGAGAGCAGCGCCTACATTTTTTTTTAAGTAGTACTCTCAGAATTTTCTGTCAGTCTGAGGAAAATGCATCTAGTCCTCATTTTATGCACTCTCCCCACCACAATCATTCTGAATCAATGTATTTGCAGGTCGGTGCCTGAAAATCTGAAGGTTAGCGGAGTCTCCAGTGGGATGGAAGAGGTTTGGGCGATCATTGTCACACCACGCTGATTTGCATAGACAAGTAGTAGATGGAGACGGGGATCAATACTATTTTATGGATTATAATCATTTCATATCAATTTTTCATTTTTATCTTCCAACGAGTATTATCAAACGTCTAGTTTTCCCTCTCCACAAGACAGTGGTTACCTGTGTGTGGTTCTTGTTGCTAGGTGCCCTAGAGCCAGTGCCAGCCCATAGACACCCTGTGCCCAATGGAAGGAAACACTGCCCAACAAAAGGAGACCTTGTGCCCAACAGAAGGAAGGTCCTGCGCCATCCTCACAGCTGTTCCTGTGTTTGAACCCATTGCTGCAGCCACGTGCCAATCCATCCCGTTGAGGGCTTACCTCCTTTTTACTGTCCCTCTGTTTGACCAAGCACAATGTCCTTATCCAGGGACCGACCCCCCCTGATATCATGTCCAAAGTAGGTAACATGAAGTCGAGTTACCTTTGTAGATGACTAAAACTTTTCAGTATCTATTCCTTACCTGTTTTATGATGGGCAACATAGCCCCATTGGCCTGTAATCGTAGCTGAAGCCGACTTACACCTCTCTCTCATAGAACATTTGGTAATTTTGAAGTGTCATTTGTCCCCTGTGCCACCAGGGTTCCTTCCTTGTTGGTGAGACAAAGATTTTAATTCTATTATATATCCAAATATTGGATCCCAGGTGGCTTAGTGGTTACCGCGAGGCTACCATCTGTGAGGTCAGCAGAGTAACCTCTCCTCGGGAGAAAGAGGGCCCTTCTACCCCTGTAAGCAGTCTCAGAAACACATAAGATCCACTCTATTTTTTATTTACCTGTTCATTACTATAACTGTTTATTAAGAGGAGCCCTGGTGGCCTAATGGTTATGTATTGGGCTGCTGACCGTGAGGTTACCAGTTGGAAACCACCAGTCACTCATCAGGAGAAAGCTGAGGTTTTCTAGTCCCATAAAGAGTCTCCGAAACCCACAGGGGCCAGTCTACCCTGTCCTCCTCGGGGGTTGATGATGTGCTGAATGCTTCCTGCGTAGAATGTCCCACTCAGCAGCATACTGAATTATGTTTCCTGTTTTACAGATGAAAAATCTGAAAATGAGGGGCTAAAATCTTGCCTGCAGTTACCTAGCTGCTAATTGATTGAGGCAATGTTTGCCTTCTTAGTGAATCAATAAGAGTTAAAGAAATAGAGTATGTGTGTCAATGTACACCATAGATAACAATTTGGAATGTGTTAGATAAGTTTATAATGTATTATACTAAAATAGATGTTTTTATTTTAGAACAAATGAAGGCACATTTAATCTTATAATCACTGCAATAACGATAACTTGTTTGAAATTCATAAAACCACTTATTTATCTGAGAGAGAAAATAATATTTTGACAAAGTTTCATCCAACCACCAATATGCTTACATGTAATTTATAAAGTGAAAACTTACTAGAGCGAAAGACACAGTGTTTTATTTCTTGAATTTTTCACATCTGTAATGTACTGAATGAAGCTGGAGAAATGAATCAGGAGATATTGATTAAGTTTTGGTGCAGCCAGTAATTATTTTACTTTCTAATCATTTATGCCTAAGAGTGGGAATTAAACAGATGGCTTAATTACAATGAGAAGAAATATCTCTTTCAATTCCACCTACTAGCCAAGAAGATGAAAAGAAACATGTTCAGGTCTTAACTAACTTCTAGTTGATGGCAAAAGTGGGATTAGATCATAAGACTTGGGTCTGTCTTGCTATTTCTGCATTATATCAGCGAGTGTTCTAAATATTTGGGTAAGGTTTTGTTTCCTGTGCTGTTTTTGTTTTCGCTAAAAATTGCTTTCATTCTAACCTTCTATTCTCATGGGAGTTCCTTGTTTTAATACTGAGGACAGTTTGCAACTTCATTAATCCCAACTTTCCTTGTTTTTCGCTTCCAGAGATGAGTTTTAGTTAACCAAGGTTTGATCTTCAACCTGTGAATTGGGAAAAGTTCTTTTCTTGTTTATTCTTTGATCATGCTAGCCCTCCTTTTAAGAATGTCGTCATTATTTCATTATTTACAACGTTCTCTGCTAGAGACATGCTTTCGGCTACTTCTTTCCTTTTTGAAACCTTTGAAACTCCCGAGCTTAGCACTTAGTCGAACCATTGCCATCAGTCGATTCTGACTCCTAACAACTCTTTTGGACCGAGTGTAGTTGACCTTTCAAGTATGAGCCCAATGTTTAACCTATTGTATGACCAGGATTCCTTATCATTTAAAGGGGCTTTTAAAAAAGATATTTTAAAAGGGATTAAAAACAAAATGAAAATCAAACCCACTCGCACCCAATTGATTCTGCCTTATAATATTACAGGACAGAGGGCGACTGCTATTCCTCAACTGATTTCTCAGATTGTAAATCTGTATGGGAGCAGACAGCTTCATCTGTCTCCCTGTATTGACTATTGGCTTTGAACCACTGACTTTGGTGTTAAGAACAGCACCAGTGTTCCTTAGAACTTAATCAGCACTAAATCAATATTGGTGTCCAACCATCCAACCCATCATTTTGTCATACTGTAGTGACGTTGTGTGTTGCTATAATGCTGGAAGTGATGGCATTGGTATTTCAAATACCAGCAGAGTCACCCATAGTGGGCAGGTTTCAGCAAAGTTTTCAGATTAAGGCAGACAAGAAAGAAAGGTACGTTGATCGACTTCCAAAAGTAACCGATGAAAACCTTACGGGCTGCAACAAAACCTTGTTTGACTCACTTGTTTTGAACTTATCATGAGGAGGAGTCATTTATCAAACAACTAATAAATGGACTAAACTTGAATATTCCAATCTCTCAGGGGGAATACTTCAACAAGAATACCAAGCATGCAAGGGACAAGAGGTGCAAAGGGTCTTAAAGGCTTGAAGGTAAACAAGCAGCCATCTAACTCAGAAGCAACAAAGTCCACATGGAAGAAGCACACCAGTTTTTGTAACCATGGGGTGTTGATGGGATCAGGAATCAGGCATCAAAGAACAAAAAACCATATCATTGTAAATGAGAGGGGTGCAGAGTGGAGACCCAAAGCCCATCTGGAGGCAACTGGACATCCCCTTACAGAAGGGTTGTGGGGAGGGGACGAGCCAGTCAGTGTGTAGTGTAGCAACAATGAAACATACAACTTTCCTCTAATTCTTAAATGCTCCACCTCCCCATCCCCGTCCCCACCCCCCCAGCCTCCACTATCATGACCCCAATTCTACATACAAATCTGGCTAGACCAGAATATGTACACTGGTACAGATAGGAACTGGAAACTCAGGGAATCCAGGGTGGATGATCCCTTCAGGACCAGTGGTGAGAGTGGTGATATCGGAGGGTGGAGGTGGGATAGAAAGGGGGAACTGATTACAAGGGTCTACATATAAACTCCTCCCTGGGGGATGGACAACAGAAAAGTGGGTGAAGGGAGATGTCGGACAGTGTAAGACATGACAAAATAATAATTTATAAATTATCAAGGGTTCATGAGGGAGGGGCAGCAGGGAGGGAGGGGAAAAATGAGGAGCTGATACCAAGGGCTCAAGTGGACAGCTAATATTTTGAGAATGATGACAACAATGAATGTACAAATGTGTTTGACACAATTGATGTATGTATGGATTGTGATAAGAGTTCTATGAGCCCCCAATAAAATGATTAAAAAAAAACTTAACAGACTTCAGTGGCATTTGAAAATTATCTGCATTGAAAAATATAGTAGGTGAATAATTTCTTTAATCAGTATAATCTCAATGAAATTGATTATCTCTGTTTACAGCTGGTTGTAGTGAATGTCTCCAAAGTCCTGGGCCTTTATCAAAATAAATGAATTAGCGATGATCAGTTATATTATAAAACAGAAGAGAATGCATAATAAAAAGCTATATTTTCTTTAAAAAAAAGAAGACGGGACAAAGGGAGCCAATGTTGTTAGAGATAAGCATCCTTTGACTGCCAGGCACAGAAGACAGCTTTATGTGAGCCTGGATGGGGGTAGATGTGATGTGGAGAAACATCCTTCCTGGGATACGTGCATGCAGCATGTATTTCTCCATATTTGGGACTGTGATGTGATGCGTCCCCCTAGGGCTGCTGTGCCAATCCCCGTGGGTAGGAGTGCTGGGACCAGCACTCTGGGTCCTCAGTTCCTAATTTTTCATTTTATTTTATCAGTTTGTTCTTGTGCTTTCCTGATTTGTTCAAAGATGCTTCCTACATTTTCCTTTGATTTCGTCTTCAGCTTTCTCACTGTCTCGATCCATGGAAGACGTCTGCATACCCTTCTTCTAAGCAGATCATGCATTTCCATGTCTTTTTCTTCCTAAGAAGTGTCTTCCGGTTCTGAATATTGGTCACTCTTTGAGCCGCTCTATCTTGGGGTTCCTCGTGAACTGAGATCATCTCTGAGTCATGGTGGTGGTGCTGTAGTTGTGTTTGTTTCTCCCTTTGTCTCTCAAGCCATCGAGAAAACCTACATGCCTTTCTTTTAAACATAGTATGTCATGTCAATGCTGGTGAGACGTTAGCTACTCCGCACCAGTCTCCTGTGGGTTAATGGAGGACATGAGTGGGTACGCGGTCGGTCCTCTGTTGTCCTCAGAGCCCAGTTGAGGGCAGGTTTGCCTGGTGAGGTCAGCCAACTATCAATTGTAAGTGGCTAAGGAGACTTGGTGGATTACACATTGGACGGCTAACCACAAGGTCAGCAGTTAGAAAGATTATACTTTTGTGGTAGTCACCTAATCGGGTGTCAATTTAAGGATGAAGAGTGTACTAGGCTGTCAATCTGGAGATCGCCAATGAGACATCTGTGTGGGCATGGCCTTCTGAAGATTTGGGAAATCTGGTCCTTCCTCCTTGGAGGCAGAAGACACCTCTCTCTCTCTGCTACTCTCTGGGAGACACTGCAGAAGACAAGCCACGTGGATGCAACCAGATCTCAGAAGCCGGAGAAGCCACAGAGAGACTTCTGCCAGCGCTGAAATGTTTCCAATGACACTGGATCCAAAGACTTTCTACTCACTGGCTTGTAATCGTCCTGCACTTGGCGTCATTGCATGTGTTTTGTGAGTCTGAAGAGGACTTTATAGATTGGTATCGGACATATGGGCTAACATCAGACTTATAGCCTTGGACTGGACTGGGTTGAGATGCTTTCTCAATGTTCAATTCCTCTTTTATATAAAACTCTTTCTTATACACATATGTGTGTCCATGGATTTGTTTCTCTAGTCTACCCAGACTAACACAGCTTTCAACTCATAAAATGCTGGAGACTTAGAAACCCACAGGGCAGTCCTACCCTGTCCTATAGGGTGGCAATGAATTGGAATGGACCAATGACAGTGAGTGACCACATTGATTAGTGGCCCTCATCCAGTAGCTGTAGGACAGAGGTCCTCAACCTTCCTCATGCTGCGACCCTTTAATACAGGTCCTTATGTGGTGGTGACCCCCCCAACCATAAAATTATTTTCGTTGCTACTTCATCACTGTAATTTTGCTACTGTTATGAATCAGGCGTACCCCGTGAAAGGGTCGTTCGACTCCCTAAAGGGGTCGCAACCCACAGGTTGAGAACCACGGCTATAGGTGGTTTGGGTGTGGCTGGGCCATGTAGGTCCAGTTACAGGCTCATCAGCAGCCCCCAGTGTGGACATTCCTGTTGATCCTGAGCAAAGGAAGCTGACTGATCATGGTCCCCCTTCATCAGTCTGTCTGACAATTCAACAGTCTTTTTCCTCTCTGGCTGTTTTTGTTCAACTTCCCCTCCTAGTCAGTGTTCACTCCTCTATCCTGTCTTCTGAATGTCAGCGTTCCAGGATTATCATCTGTATTGATTTCCCTGGGGACCCATGACCTTGTTATGGTTATGTTATGCTGCATGTCTGCTTTTTCTCTGATCTTTATGGAAGTCTCCCTACTTGTTCTGTAGTGCCACAAAAGACAGCCACAAACATAAAAAATATATGAAAAATGAACAAATATTAAATGTCAATGAAAAATATTTTTTTCTACAGGAATATCTTGTTTCACCGTGTTTCAACTTATTGTATTGTACAGATGTGTGTTTATGGCAAACTGAAGCTTTGTGAAACTATTGCATCAGAAAGCTTTTGGCATCATTTTTCCAACAATGTGTGCTCCTTTAAGGTCTCTGGGTTATATTTCGGTAATTATTACAATATTCCAAACTTTTTCAAAGTGCAATTACATAATAGTGTTGTGTAAACATAACTTTATTAGCCGTTCAGTACATAAGCCCCCACAATTTTGTCACTCATATCACTGTTATTGGTTTATTGCAGCAACCTGGAACCATATCTCTGAGGTATGCTTGTGGTCATAGATGGTCTAATTTGGTCAAGAAATGGTAAAGCGATAATTCCTCTGTTTTTTATCGTTTTGATCTAAAATTTATCATCAATATTGTATTCTTTCTAGTGATAAATGTCACCCTTTTATGAGTACTTCCTTTTTACTACAATCAGGAAAGTGAACTTAAAAGAAGTTTGGTTTCTGTGTGTGTGTGTGTGTGTCTGTAGGTTATTACTGAGGCGGAATCCACTTATGTCCGCAAACACTTTTAGATTTTCATTTTGCTTTCAAGAGCAGCCTTTACACTTAGCAGGAGCTGTGTTAATATTGTACACAGAGGCGTCACCTCACTCTCAGACAAGGTCTGATTACACCCCAGTGGTTCATGAAAATCTAACGCACGGCAGTTGTTTCAAAGCATTTCATTTGTGAATACCTTCAATGAGATTTCCAAATTTTAGTTGCTTGAAGAGAGGTGGAACTGAGGTCTGCGGTCATGAAAAATGCCTCTAAGCTTCGAATGCAGAGCCCATCCCGGGGAACCATAAATGGCTTTTGGAATGATCCCTTTTCTACCTAGTATGATAGTAGACTAATTGGTTTCTAAAATGGGTTGTTGTTGTAACGGCACTAATGGTTATTCTCCAAGCCTCTCTTTTGTTTATATTATCGTCGTTATTTAGGACTAGATATTAGAGGACGCTTGGACTAGGGAGGCTCCAGGATGAGAATTGCTACCTAGGCACCTTTATATTCTGCCCAGTTAGCTAGTTTTCTGGAGAGTTGGTGTGTTTGTGATGTGTGTGTGTGTGTGTGTTTTAATGTGTGTTACAAAGGAAATGGATTTTCAAAGAAAAATAATCTGTTGAATCAATATCTAGCTTTCCATGTGCAATGTTTATCTCTTGAACTAATTTTTAGAAGCATTCAGGGCCTCCCCCTTTACTGTTGATTAGAGATAATAGTAGTTCACTCAGTGATTGTAAACATTAAATAAATAACATACCCAAGAGAGTCTACATATGGAAAAAACACTCAAGTTGCTAAATAATATGATTTATCCTCCTATGTTCACTGTATGCCATTGTTGATATAGTATAAAAGATTTTTAATAAAACCTGGCTCCCAATTTAGATAAAAATAAAACTATGTATGTTCCAAGTACAGAAGTCTCGTTGCATCAAATAAAATTAAGAAATATTGACTTCTGAAAACTATAAGGCGTAAGCATTCCTGGTATATTATAGCACTTAGGCTATGACAGGGGTGGCGATGTTTATCTATAAAGGATCTGATAGTCTTTGGAGATACATGGTTTTGGTTGCAATTGCTTGACTCTTTGATTATAGGATTAGCATGAAATCAGCCCTGGGCAATACAAGGTGTTTCAAAAATTTGGGAACAAAATCCATTATCTTTTGATTCCATTATTCCATGAACTTTTTGAAGTGCCCTCATGTTTTAATAAAACATTATATAATATATAATATAATATAAAAGATAATATATAAAAACATTATCTATAATGTTTGAGTAAAACATCATATATAAAAACATTTGGCCCTGAGCCATAATTTACTGACTCTTTGAAATAGATCATTAAGTAGTTATGTTAGATATTCTAGTTATTAAATAGCATAACAAAAATGAAAGTATCACTTAACCATTGGTTGATAATGCTGTGTGTGTTATTTGTGTATATGTGGCGGGGTTGAGGGTGGGGATTGGTAAGAAAGAGTAATCTGTTGGTCTTGCTTCCGATGATGCTTAGAGGGATTTAAGCAATATATCATAAATTATTTCATGAAGAGAAGTCTGGTGAGTTGCTGCAACAGACTTTTGAGAAATTATTACAAAAATTCACGTTTGAGCACTCCAATTGATTACAAAAACGCTTCAAATTCTAATATTGTGTAATTTTTTAAATATTTAAGATGAGAAGTCTGAGCGCAGATCAAAGCACAGTTTTCAAATGATTTATTTATTTAGTTGGCATTAACTTTCTGTTACATGGTCCCTCATGAAGTGAGGACTGAGCCTCAATGTCATTAACGCTTAGTCAAATCAGCTCAACCAGTTGAAATATGGTTTGAAAAGCACAGGATAAAGGGAATAATTCTGCAATTCAGAGTAGGATTTTCCACAGCTATTTTAAAAATGCGCAGCTCCCTTAGAATAGTTGACAGATGGTGTAATTGTCGGGAATTGATTTATAGTTTCTGATATAGGACACATCTGTTATAGTTTCAAGGATTTATTTCCCAAGGTTTCTTTATTTCAATCTCTTTCTTAAATAATATAACATTGGGCCCTAAGCAAAGGATATTATGGATAGTATCAAGTGACGTTTCGGTTGCGGACAACCGTCCTTTAACATCCCTGCAACATTATTTTATGATTCTCAAAATGTGATGATTAAAATAAAAAGAAAGATCTCACTGTTTCTTCATCACTTAGACATGTGTTTATTATTTATATTATATTTTTACATTTTCTAAACCTGGGCCTGGTATGAGCTTTGGAAATAGATTTCCACATGGATCTTTCTGTCTTTCTAGTTCTATATTTCTCCTCTGTCTTAGAAGTACAATTTTCCTCCTTAAGGTTTTACTTTTTAAGAAACAAGTATTTTGTGGAAACAGAAGGATTTCTCCCAAGTTGTCTCCCCCAAATAGATGCCAAGCTTAGCTGCTTGCAGATGACTATACACTTGTAGGTCATCAGGAGTAGATCAGGGGTCATTCTCCCTAAGAGCTATCAGCCATCTAGACCAAGCAGACACCACTGTTTACCCCACAAGTAGGGCCCACGCCCTTCTGATAAGGATAGTAGTTGTCTGTTTCCTTGTAGGAGACCCCAGAGAGGTCAAACCCACCCAAGGATGACCAAGGTTAGGCTGCATGAATCTAGGGTCCGCCCATCTTGTCACATGTATACCCCTAGACCTTCCCCTTCCTATGGGCACACCCCTAGCTCATCCCCTTCCTGTTGCACTTATGTCTATCATAGATCCCCTTCCTACAATGTGTATGCCTATTATACTGCCCCTTCCTGTGATGTGCGGTTACCTGTAATCATGTCCCCCTAATGCGATATAACCCTTGGTTAGCAATAAAGTGGGGGCTATCCTGCTCCCACTCCCGGGGGCTCTCTCCTGCTCTTGTGGCTCCCCCCACAAGGACCACCAAATGGGGCTGAGGTGAGCACGTTACCATGAAATGTGTCTGACTCCATTATTTCAGTCTCTCTTCTATCTCTCATGCTCTCTATGACTTTACTATAATCTTTACTTATTATCGCTGTACAATTGTGCCTACCAGACCTGTGATGATGTGTTGGGACCCTCCTCTGCCTCACTGTATTTTATCACTATTCTTTAATTGCTAAATCTGTATCTCTTCTACTGCCATAATAAGTAATCTGTTGAATAAAACATGCAAAAATTCCCAAAGAGATCTGTTGTTTGGGATTAATATGAATGCAGGGAAAGATTTCCCATAAATATAAAGTAAACCAACAAATGGAAAATAATGGACTTGAGTTTTTTTATTTTATCCATTTCAAAGTTGTTTTCATAGACTATTCAATTGCTCATTCCGATGAGTATTCAGGTAACGACATTGTCATTGAATCTAAGAATATGGACCACTATATTAGGCCCTAGAAAAACAAACACAATTTGAAGCAATATACTCAGAAGATGTATTTTTGCCCAACACTAGAAGTGTTCCTTGTGTGAGAAATAGGCACTCCATGTTTTCTAATTCTAGAACTCCGTCAACATCCATATTTTCCAGATCATATTTATATTCCATGTTGTTCAGCACTTCAATCATAATAACTAGTCTTGAGTGAGGCTGTTCTTCTCTTAAAATGTTCTTCTTAATCCTGCCTAAATTTTCCAGATTCTACACATTTTTCAAGTCCCAGCTTAAAACTTACGATTTTTGACAAGTCTTTTCCCAATATTAACCATGTCATTCTACCTTTTTATTCTTTCTGAATTCCTATAAGGCCTTACAAAAAATATATATATATATATATATCATGCTGCTAGTGCAAAGCTCATTATAGGCTAATATCTGGATACATCTTACTTTACCAGTGGTTCCTCTTATCCATTTTGATTCTTTCATAACCAGAGGTTGACACATAAAAAGAACTCTTTGATCTTGTGCTTATTCTACCTGTTTTGTTTGTGGACATGGGAGCAGTTTCTTTTAACCTTTGATGCTTGATGCTTTTTATCCTTAGAATAGTATTTATCATCTGTTTCGTGGAGGGCAGATAGAATCAGAAAGAAATAAGAACAAAAAGACAGCATACTTTGCCCCAGTTGCCCCAGAAGGATGGAGTTCAGAAATGCAAATCTCTATAACTATACTCCTGATCTCTGGGAAGTCATTAAAAAGAATTGCCTCCACTGAGAACGTCAGACCCTGCTTGGGCTGGTTCTGTTATAGAACAGGTGGAAATGCCTGGTCACTAAAAATAATGCTTCAAAAGGATTCGTTTCATAAAGTACCACTCAGTAGATCAGAACACACCGAGCGTGGCTGAGCACACACCCAGGTTATAGTTTTCAAATTGCTTTGGAAGGAGAGCATCCTGTGTTTATTTATTTGTCACCCAACATGGTTATCACGAAACAGAATTCATTTGCTGCAGTTCATGTGTCTGTTATAATCTATGTAGTAAAACAAAGTTGTGCCGTTTGTTGTAAAACAAGAAATTATTAATATCATTACTGTGTTAGAAATGATTTTTATTATTTCAAACACTAGACATTTTGGGAAATTTCACAAATGACTGATGTAGTACTTGGTTAAAATTATTTTTGAAGCTTTTGGTCTGGTATACATGGTCCCAGGCTTCACATGACAGCTGGAGTTGGGAAGGCAGTTTTAGAACCCCCTGCATACCTCAGATTCTGATATTCATTCCTTTCTTAATGACCATTTTCATTTTGTTATTGCAATAATGTTTCTAGTATACAGTAATTAAATGAAAATATATAAATGTTCTCTTTATTTTTCTCTCTTATTTATTGATACATTCTAGTTTTACCTATAAAACTAAACTGTCAATAATTCAACTGTAAAAATATATTTTCTTATAGTATGTTTCCTTTCAGAGTTGTATGTGTCTATTCAGCAATCATTTCTAAAATGTCATTATCAGGCTATTATTCTTTGGCTTGTAATAATATTACTTATGTCCTTAATGTATCTTTGTTTGCATTTCTCTAACTTTATAAGTAAACACTTTCATAGATATTAAAACTGGATCAAAGACCCAAGAAACTTAGATTTCCTTATGATGATATCTACTCAGGGAGTGTAGTATATTACTGTATTATTTTCATATACATATTACTTTTAGAAATTCATGAAGTGCTTGAATATGTACCTCATCTTCTCTGTGTTTCACCTAGTGATATGGCCATTGTTACTCTACATGTTAAAAGTGACTGATATAAAATTAAACCTGAAAAATAAACTAATTGTTGTTGAGTTGATTCCAAAGAACCGTGATCCAATAGGAGAGAGTAGAGCTGTCCCTTTGTATTTCTGAAAATCTAAATCTTTCTGAGAGGAGACAGCCTCATCTTTCTCCAGATTGATGACTGGTGGTTTCAAACCACTGACCTTGAGGTTGCCACTACACCACCATTACCCATTGGGTAAACTGAACTGACACTCAATGCCACTACCATCAAATCAATTATGACTCATAGCCACCCTGTGTGGGGTTTCTGAGGCTGTATATCTTTCCAGGATCCAATATCCTGATTTTTCTCTCATGGCTTGAATAGTGGCTCTGTAATTAACAGTCCAGCACTTTTCTGCAAATAAAGGATCCTATCTTTCTACAGCTTCATTAATCCCTGAACTAGCTAGTATTTATCAAGTGCTTATCATGGATCAGACGCTGAGATAAACACTATTACTCATATACACGTTACCTTCTTCAGTTATTTTAAACACTATTTATGGAGGTACAATAATTATTTTCATTTTGCAGATGAAGAAACTTAGCTTATGTGATGTTAACCAACTGACTTAATGTAAGATCCATTTTTCTTATCATGCTTTTACCTTTTCCTTTTTGCTCTCCTATATCCACGAATATCGATTTCATTTATATTACATAACAGCATTGTGCTAAACACCGGGAATATGCTACTAACTGTTGCCGAGTGGGTTCCAACTGGTCAGAACAGAACACTGCCCCCTCCTGGCCAATCTGCACAATTGTTGCCGTGTTTGGGTCACAGCTGAAGGCATTGCATCAATCCACCCCATGGAGGGGCTGTCTCGTTTTCACTGCCCAAGCGTGGTGGCCTTTTCCAGGAATGAGGAACACAGGGGTGGGCAGAAATTGAAACAGAACCAGATCGTTTACTTTGAGTAGTTTATATCAATACATAAGTAATGAAAATAGAATCCAAACCAAGGTCCAATCAATTCCAGAGGCGAATTCTTTACCACCAGCCAGCCATCCCAGTTGCTGACACACCAGTGTTTTTCTTCATGTGCACAGAGCAGTTATGAGAGACACTTTATGCTGAGCCTATGGTTGGCCGATTCCTTTTCCTCCTTGATGACAGCGGGGCTTCTCTTCCCTCTTTCTGCTGTGCTGTCCTGAGAAATGCCCAGAACCGCTGTCCATTCTAGTGGTGATAGTCCGTATTTTAAGATTCATTTCACCGAACCATGCAGATGTTATGAATCCGCAGCTAAAGATTCAGACCCACTACCTAGATGATGCATGCATCCTGCTGCTTTGTCTACATCATTAAACACATGCAAATGCCAGTGTTTGCATTATGGACCAGCTTCCTTGGGGTCAGCTCTGGCATATGGATGCCCCATGTGTGCCAGAGTAGAAGTGCCAGCCATGGGCTTTCCTGGACTGGGTTTTAGGGGAGTGGATTGCCAGACTTTTCTTCTGGGGCACATCCTGGTAGATTCCAATAACCAACCTTGCAGTTAGCAGCTAAGCACCTGAACCATTATACTACCCACAGATTCCATTCATACGGTATCATGAGGTAGAGGTATACAGCTGCTATGGGCAGTGTTTCAAGTTGTGGCAGGCCTCTCTTGGCCTCCTTGGCTGAGCGAATCAGTGTTTCAGGGTCTTATAGGTAATTCACCATGATCCAGGAAGGGGAGCTATTTCTTAGGCCATTTTGGGCTTAGGCTGGCTTGGTGGGGTAGCCACGTCAGACTCTCATACAATTATATAGAATGAGAAGAACTTAGAAACTCTTTAAAAAGATAGAAGTTAATGGACTTGGTTGGTTTCACTTTACTTCGACTTCATGTTCAGACGCTGCTCAGAGGTTAAAGAAAAAGCAGGTCTTGCAGTGCAGAGGGAAATGAATAAAAGGCAAAGAAAAAAAAAAGGATGAGGTTAGCACTTGAAAGTGTTTTATTTCTTTCCTCAGGGCTGGGTTTACAATGCTGACTCCCCAGGATGGCTAGCCACCTCTTTCAGTGCTTTGTGGGAAGGTCTCTAATTGGTGAAAAATGCAACTGCACTGAGGGGACATCAAATACCAGCCAGCCTTTGGTCTAACCCAAGCACCAACCAGCTGGCTCTGCTCCTGTCCTCCCATTCAGCACTCTCAGGGACCCAGTCCACTTTGCCTCAGACGTTCAGTTACATCCTCCACAACGGAGACATTGGTGGATGGAATATCATTTCTCAAGGGCCATTTTTAGTATTGAGGTTTACTCTTAACTTTACCCCCCAAATCTGGCTTTTGTCATTGGTTCTTGAGAAATAAACTCTAAATTTGGACTATCCCAAGTGGTCGGTGTTACTAAAGCTCCACATCACATTTTAGGAACTAATGAAGCTAGTTATGCAAATGAAGTGACTGGTTGAGGTGGACCAGACCAGAAAGATCCACCACATGATATCAGCCTGCTCTCCTGGGATGGGGTGCTGCAATATGAGTTTAATTATGTGAACAATGATTATATCCATCAGGCCTCAATAAAGGTTCTGGATGCTGAAATTGGGAAAAACTTCCCAGTTGTTGATAGACAAGAAAACATGGAGAACATTGGCATGTCCTTTGAGTTTTGAATGATGCATATTGAGAACTCCTTTGTGTTTTTCCATTTATATCTTGTTTTTCTGGGTTTGATAGCTTTACAGCTATCAAGTAGATTCCAACTCATCGTGATCCTGTAGGATAGGGCAGAGCTGCTTCTGTGGATTTCTGAGTGTGCAACTCTTCATGGAAGCAGAGAGCTACATCTTTCCTCCATGGAATGATTAGTGGTTTCAAACTGATGACTCTTCAGTTAGCAGCCCAACACATAACCCCATTGGACAAGTTGTCAGGAGAGACCAGTCCCCGGAAAAGGACATCCGGCTTGATAAAGAAGAGGGGCAGTGAAAAAGAGCGGGACCTTCACCAAGATGGATTGACACAGTGGCTGCATCGGGGGGCTCAAATACAAGAGTAATGAGGAAAATGGCACAGGTTGGAGAGTGCTTCATTCTGTAGTTCACCAGGTTGCCGTGAGTCAGAACAGACGACGCCTAACAACAACAACAACAATAACAATATAGAACACTTTCCTGAGTTCTGAGTCATTCTAACACGAACCTTCACTGTCATCAAGCCAATTCTGATGCAGAGTGTGCTGATCAAACACACTAGAAATGCCTCTTTGGGTTTCTGAGATGGTAAATGTTGATAGGAGTAGATGGGAGTTTATAGGAGTAGACTCCCAAGTGAGTCATTCTGGGGAATGCTCAAAGCCAATGGAGGAGTAGGAGCCAACAGGTCAGACGTTGTAGATAGCATGTCAGAAGCGAAGGACCTGGGGAAAGCCAAGCTCATGCTTGCCATGCTAAATTCTAAATTAGCTGTCAGTAGGTTAGACGTGCGGTGTTATGGGGACTGCCAAACTTCCACATGGCTTTGAAGCCTTTGGCAGAATTCATTGTCGGGAGAATTGTGCCCTTGAACTGGTGGGATCGGATCTAGCTTTGAATCAGACGAGAACTGCAGTTGCAGTTGGTTTCAGAACAAAAATCAAATTGATTTTTCTCGAGGACCTGCTATATCTTCTGTTGAGAGATGTCTGTGCTGGCATCTTTGACTCGCATAGTTAGGTCTAGCTTTTATTAATATCTACCATACATTGTCAACATTCTTGCGTCGTGTTTGTGAACATGAGCGGACATTAAATAAATGCACCCAGCTAGGGCCCTGAGTCCATTTCCGTTGTTGAGACTGACAGTGATTGCATTCTTAATAGGTAGTCAGGCCTCCTCAGTAGCTTTGTCCTTTTACCAAAGCCAAGAAACCCACCTCCGGTCTGATTCCAAAGGGCACATGTGATGTTGACATAAACGGTCTCTACTGTGGACAGAGATCATTAGTCTCTTTTCAGATAGCCGAGTTTCTTTTCAATTGTTTGTTTTGTTCCCCAGCACCCCCCACACACAACCCCAACTCTTCCTTAGACCGCTCATCCTCGGCCCAAGCCAAAGCAAACCCACTTTTGTCAAGTCAATTCTGCCTCCTAAGGACACCATAGAACAGAGAACTGCTCCCTACGGCTTCCGAGCCTGTAAAGTTTTTCAGGATCAGATTGCCGTATCTCTCTCTCACAGAACATCTGGTAGGTGAGACTCTGACCTTGAAGTTTACCTCCCGTGTTCAACTCGCTCTGCCACCAATATCCTATGTCTTGTCCTACAATACTTAGCCAGGTTTTTATTTTTTAAATCATTTTATTAGGGCTCATACAATTCATCACAATCCATACATACATCAATTGTGTAAAGCACACTTATACATTTGTTGCCCTCATCATTCTCAATATTCGCTTTCCTCTTGGGTTCCTGGAATTAGCTCATTTTCCTTTTTCCCCCTCCCCCCCCCATGAACCCTTAATAATTTATAAATTATTATTATATCTTATCTTACACTGCCCGGCATCTCCCTTCACCCACCCTTTTGTTGTCCATGCCCCAGAGAGGAGGTTATATGTAGATCCTTGTGATCGATTCCCCCTTTCTACCCCCCCTTCCTTTCCAGTATCACCACTGTCACCACTGGTCCTGAGGGGTTCATCTGTCCTAGATTCCCTGTGTTTCCAGTTCCCATCTGTACCGCTGTGCGTCCTCTGGTCTCACCAGGTTTGCAAGGCAGAATTGGGGTCATGGTAGTGGCGGGGAGGAACCTTAGGTTTCTTACCTTTTCATTCGGTCTTCCTCCAGGGTGAGTTTCACATTCAGATCACACACACACACACACACACACACACACACACACACACACGCAAAACAGCAAAAGTGTGATTGTGGATTTCCCAGGTGATTTCCCTCACCTGGGCCGCTTCATTCCTTTGGAGTCTGGGACTAAAGAATTCCCCCAGGGTTGCGGCCCCTCCATACTTATATTATTGTCAAAAACTACCTATGGTGGGTGCCTGGCTTCTGATGACTGTTGTAAGGCAGTTGGGACATAAGTCAAATACTTAAGCTTTATTGTCATTATCACTGCTTTAGATCCTCACTATTTAATCAGTCCAGTGTTCACTTATCTTCTGAAGTGAGAAACAGTAAAATAAGTTTAGAGATATAGTTTAACATTGTGTAGAGTACACATTAATAACAACATGGGGCACAAAAACAAAGAAAAACCCAGATGGCCCTGTCATCTATTTCAACCTAAATATGTCAGGGACCACCTAAAATTAACTTTGGCTGTGGAGAAGGGCAGACATTAAGAGAACTTTTTAGCCAGAAAGAGCTTTTCTTTTCATGACTTCCCCAGACCACTCTTCTGCTTGCTAGGATTTTCCATTTGATAGAATCAAATGTGCAAAAGGAAACTCCACTCATCTTTAACCAAACTGGTTATTTTTTCTCTGTTCTGATTTCAATAAACGATACCATTGTCGACTGCTTTCTCAAAAACAAAGCAAAATGAAGCAAATCAATAAAACATCTCGCAATGTTTGCCTTTTTCTTAAGAAGTCTAGTGAGGCAGTAGTTAGATGCTCAGCTGCTGAATGGCAGGTGGACATTTGAGGGAGGTAGTTCTGCAGGAGAAAACTTGGTGAGGGTCTCTAATGGAGAGGATAGCTAGAAAACTTCTGCAGAAGACCTCTGTCATGTGGGGTTGCTATGAGTCAAAACATTGACTTGATGCTACCTAACAACATTTCTTCTTTTACTCATTGATTGGATTATGATTCATCCCTTTATGGGCTTTCATCTGCCTTATCTGCCAATCATGGTCAGAGCTCACACTTCATCATTTCCTGTACACATGGCCTTAGAAATCCTCTCTCTGGTCTTCTTGCTTGTTTTCTAGTCTACGATCATTACTGCGGCCAGTTTAAGTTTCTGAAGACCTTCTAATGGAGCCTGCGTCTCCTTTGCATCGATTTTTAAAATACTGTTCCTAGCATCATCTTGGTTAGCTGCCTCTGTCTGTGTACTCTGGCACACTATTTAGAGCTTCTGAGTTAAAACACAGAAGTATATGGCTCTTCCAACCGAGGACACATCTAGCAGTCTTCTTTCTCTGCTTCATCAATTCATAGTCATCTTCAGAGACAAGAGTGTTCTGCAGGAGGAAGAGCATGCTCTCTGACAATAGCCTGTAGGATCTTAGCCCTAATCGCAGTTCCAAAACTGTTCTAAAACTTAGAAGTTCCAAAACGTCCAAGTTCCTTGACTGAAAAATCACCTAAGAGTGTTTAATATAAATGGCTTTATATATTTCATAAATGGGAAGAATGACAGGTACCTAAAACTTGTGAAGAGTGAAATATATAAGTAAAACTTCAGTTAAGTGGGCTTCTTTAAGCAGTAGCAACTAAACTCAGACCCTCCCCCCCCCAAAAAAAAAACAAAAAACAAAGGAAAAAAAAGGTGATTTATCAGGGTACCTCACAGAAATCAAAGAAAATAGTTCCCAAATCCAGACACAGATCCATTGAAAGAAGAGGCTAGAAATGAGTATGGAATAACCCAAGGGTTCTCCTTCTACTTATATCTGCTTCTCTTTAATTGCTCCAAATCTACTTAATTCCAACAGAAAGTATACGTCCTATTCTCATCAGGAAAATTGGGGCAATCTCTCTGATAGACTCAGCTTGGACTTTGTATCTAACATTATAGTGCTTGATTAGCTTACTTTGGCTAACCCTTTGATAAAGTTAACAGGCAGAGGAAGAATACAGCTATTGCAACACTTCTTAAAATTTGCTGTGCAAACACTATTCTTCTCAAACATTAAGTTCCCAAAACCACCTCCCCCATTATAATATAATTAAAGCATCACAAATTTACTCTCCCCATTCCAAGTGTAAAATATCTAAAGTCATGTCTAACATCAGCAAGCAGTCCTAAGTTTATGGCCAATGTGCCATGCGGACTTCTTTCAATCACAGTAGACTTGATACTCATGCAACATGCAAGTTAAGTGATATACTTAACCACTCTTCAGATACCAAGTAGACCAGAATGATGAGAAAATAGGAAAACATTAATAGAAATCCCAATGCAGGATAGGGTAATATGGGAATCCCCACACACCTTACTAGTTGAAGGAAATCATTGTAGCCTAATGGCCAAATATAGTATGAAGCAGCCATTAGTTGGTTCAAGGAATTCTAATTCCATGATTTTTTGGTAATCCTTCCTCGATTTGTCCATGCATCCTTAAGGTTATATATCTTGAACATTATCTTTTCTGGGCACAGTGGAGAGGAAGTGTAGGTGAGACTACCCCAAAACAACACCAGTCCTTCTCTGGCGTGGCTATAGAAAGAGAAGAACAATTCATTTAGAAGTTATATGTTAACTTCCAGACCTTTTCAACCTGTGGAATTAAAAAAAAATCCAATTACTTCACAGTAGAACTGGATACCATCTTGACGTGGTTTTATTTGGATAGATTTCCTTTGTTTAAAAGCCAATGCCAGGGCTCAAATTCAGTGGTAGTCTTTTAATTTGAACTCCAGGCTGGTCAATTCTCTCTAGATATTTTTTTAAAGATCATTCTATTACAACTTTTATAACAATCCATACATCAATTGGATCAAGCATATTTGTACATATGTTGCCATCATTATTTTCTAAAAATTTACCTTCTATTTAACAAGATTCAGGTTTTGCCCATCCTACAAGGCTGGGTTCCTGAATTCACAACTTCTCTGGACCCAAACTAAATCCTTAAAAGACTAGGCATTTCAATTAAAGAAATAATCATCTTTATCTGGTAAAACATATACCAGAGAAGACAAAGTGGGGATTTGGCATCAAACTTCCTACATTTCTCTAGTTGCTGCCATGTCCCAAACTTATTTCTACCACTTCTCATAAACGGCTTCTTAATCACATAGGTTAAACCATTCTATAGTCACACATGGCAATATACCATCTCATCCCTGGATGTCCTTTATTCCACTCTCAGTTTCTTCCAAACTGTCACAATTTTGAACTCCAGTTTAAGTCAGTCAGAAACGTTGCCTTCTAACTACGTCTAAAAATCAGTCTGTCTCCACTTAAATTTCCAAAGATGATCAATTTAGCACGTCATCATGCAGTACTTCATACTCCCGTCTGTTCCTGTGTATGAGCCATGCCACATATGGATCACATACGGAATCCACAACCAACCACTTTGTTCCCTTGGACATGGGATTGACACGTGTTCGGGGCTCATTTTACTGCATCACCTACGTAAGCATCACAAGGTCACGACTGGACTAAGGTGGAGAAGTGGGTGGGGGAACATACTGTAGGATCCTACCATGCACATTCCTGTATTACAAGTAGTCACAGCAATGAAAGGATCTACAACCCAAGGGAAGAACACAGTGAAAACCAGATAATTAAACCAAGAACAGAAGTAGGCATAGGATACTATAGGTTAGACAAAAAGAACTGACTTGCTAAAGGACATTATGTCTGGGATGAGTTTACTAAAGAATTCTATAATAGCAGGTATCATTATCAACCAAAGTAAAGAAGCACCGTTATGAGCCAACAGGCATCTTGCCAATTCTTAGCTGTCTCAGAAAGCAGAGTGGCAGCACTACTTCACTAGAAAAATATTCTGATAAATTAAACTCGGAAGGCCTTTACTAAACCTCCTCAAACCACAAACGAAATTGTTGTTCTATCATGATGGTTTGCTAAAATATGTATGTGTAAAAGTTGAATAGTGCCCCCCCCCCAAAACCACGATCACCTCCAAGAGTGACTTTCTCTTACAAATATCCTTATCAGAGAGAAATAGTGGTAAATTTGGGACCCAGAGACAACAGAGAAGAAGGTCATGTAAAGACGGAGGTGGAGAATAGAGTTTGTCTTGCCTCCAAACCAAAGAATGCGTGGAACTCCCAACTGCTAGAATAGCCAAGAAAAGGTAAAACTCAAGACTTGGAAGGAGCATGACCCCATGAACAACTTCGTTGGACCTTCTGACTTCTACAACTGACAGAGAAGAACTTCCTGTTGCTTCAAGCCACATCCTTGTCATAATCTGTTCTTTCTGCCCTGGAAGTCTGAGAGTTTGGTATGAAAGGCTGAGTGTTTTGCAGTAGGAAAGGATGAGGGTTTTGAAAAAGTCCTTTGGGGGTTAAGGAACCTACAAAGCATTTGATAAGGAAGGAGGCTCCACTGAACAGAAAGTAAGAATTATATCCAAAAGTTTGAAACGTTTTAAGATGAAGTTTTATTTTTCTTATAATTTTGCATTGGGCCAACTCTATTCTTGGCTACATTGCAGAGTTATTGACACCCCCCCCCAATAAAAAAGGTATTTTTATAATAGTCTTATCAGCCCAGGATGCTTTTGTTTGACTAGATGCTCTAAATATCTGAAGAAAAGAACAGTGCTATGAAAGAATGTGCTTTAGAAAGAATGTGCTTTAGATGAACCAGTTGTATGGTTGGGCTCTGAGTGAAGGAGTGATTTTTTTTTATATAAGGTTATTAGATTTTGGGGGAGAGAGAAAGAAGGGGAAGCTCATGGTAGCCCGATGTGGCACATTTAGAAGCCACAATAAAAAAGAACTGAACGGTGCAAGAGTAGCCTTCTCTCGGGTAAGTTTTCAAGGTAATTGATACTAGGATGTGGGCAGTAGGAGGAAATATGGGGAATGAGTGAATGTGTGTGTCCGCTACATGTTGTCTGTGTAGAGAATGGACAATAGTGATCAAGAATAAAGAAAAAAATGTTTGTGTGTTATTTCTCTTTTCGTCAATATTCAAGACTTGTCGTACAGACTGGGACCTCATAGGAACAGTCAAGAAAACTTAAATTCATTTCATAATCCATGGTATTGAGCTAAATATTGCATTCACTCAATTCTCTTGCAGCATGTTGAGATTTAGAATTTTACTTTTTTGCATTATTCCTACCTCAGTATTTACATACATTTAGGTTTCACGGGCATCATGAAGTGTAAAATATTTATATGATGCCTTTGATATAAGACACATATATCTTTCTTTAAATTAGGATAACATACTCCATCCCAGTATGTTATTAGCATCCCAGCTTAATATTCAAAATTCATTCCTTAGTCCAAACTTGTATTTGCTGATCTCTGAGGTATTGCATAATTTATACACAGAAAACAGATCTTAATGTTCAATAAGTAACATTTAACAAAAGGGATATGCCTTTGGTGTGGGAAATCTGTGTATATAATGAAACTATATGCACAGTATATGGAAAGTATACTCTAAAATAAGATAGATATGCATATAGATATCCTCTCAAAAATTCTGGGAAATGGAATTAAAAGGCAGTGTACTCTGTTTCTTAGTTTATAAGGTAAACATATTAAAAGTTCCCGTTCCATGGGGCTGTTGTGAGGATTAAAGAATTAGTGCACCTGAAGCACAGAAGGTCCAAGTCCATTGTGAGCCCTCAAGGAATTGCTTTCCATTAATTATTACACACATATTTCCTCCCTGTTGGCCAACATCTCTGAAGAGGGCATATGTCATAGAGTTTATGGTACTTATAGTTGCTCTTGCAGTCACTAAAACACAATATCATGATCTAAATAGTTGATGAATGATGGAAACATTGCATTTAGCTTTAAAAATGTTAAAAATCAATGTTATGTGATCAGATACTGATCTTCACATTGAGTATAGTTTCTTCAAATTTCTTGGCATACACATGTGAAACCATCACCACTGTGTCTGCTTGTTGAAAAATCTACAGTGATATTCAGTCAACTCCTGGAGCCTCCTCTTTGCCAGTCTTTAATATGAGGCTATCTTCCTTCAAGACTACTGCTACCTCTTGAAATAATTGAACTTTGATAGAGTATTTTTTTAATATAGATACTCTGTATTCAGAAACTATATGATGTTTAATTTGGAGGCAACATTTAAAGAAGGGGTAAAACCAAAACTGAAAAGATTAGAGTTCTCTGTAATCGAGCTGAAAACCTTGACACTTATTTCATTGAAAATCAGTGTTGAAAGAGCAGCAGAGAACAATCAACTTTTAATTAAAAAAATATTGTTCAGAATGAACTAAAGGGGGTAACATTGGAGACAAGAAGAATTATGAGCCAACTATGATAATTTTGAAGAGTGATAATCAAGATGTAGTGGAACAAGCAGATTTGAGAGATTATTAAGGAGGTGGAATCCACAGAGCTGGGTAATTAATTGAATGTGAAATAGAACAAGAAGCCAATTTGAATTAATATATCTCAGTTCTTTGGACTAGTTTTATTCTACAAATGAAACGATAAGCAGAGTTAGAGAAAGGGTCATATTTACCCTCCATTTGTATGGTCCACGCTGCCTACCACAGTACTTGGTCTGTAACAAGAATTTAGTAAATAATTGTAAGTTGGTTAGTGATTCTTGACTCTGGAAATTCGTCCTGCATTTCATTACACCTTAATGAAGTGATATAAAATTATCAAGAGGAAAAATACCTCTTTGAGTCAACATTCTAAAACCGGTAAGTTGTCTTAAGTGGTTTTTCTCATTGTCTTTTTCCCTAACAACATGGTGACTCAGAATATAACATGACACCCAAATAGCAAAATAAAAGGGGTTTTTGAAGCAGTTCCTTTTATCCTGTTTTGTTCCTAATAGCATTTCTCTGGTCTAATTCTTTTATGGTTCCAGGGAGAGTTACATTTCAAATTCCATAATTACGCGGGAGAATTGGAGTCTTGTAAAATTTTAGGGTTCTCTATTCAAAGGCATTTTTTATTATCAACTGAAGCTATGTGGTGATGCAGCCCAAGAAATTGTTTAGAGCGACATTAAAATGATCCTTTTTAATATGACTGATGTCTCTTGAAAAACGGTAGTACAATCTTATTTAGTATTGCTATATTAGTCCAATCGACTATATATTTGTTGAAAGTCATACGGTATGGTAGTTATGCTATTGAACCAGCACAAAATATATATGAACTTTATCAATTTTCATTTCCTCTTTACAAACCAAGAACAATAGTAAATGGCATTTGATGACATTTGATAGGTATTTAAAATGTGTTATGGCAGCTGTTCAGTGAACCATAAACTGCAAGTGTAAGTGAATGGCTATGCTTCCATTATAAGAAATGCACGGAAGAAGCACTTCAATCAGCATCTTAAAATCTAGGCCCATTTTCCATCGGTGCCTTACTTCTGATCCTCTGCCAAGTTCATTATCTCCTACGTCTAAATGTGTCCCTATGAAAAATTAAGAGAAAAGAAAGTATGTATTAATATTTGCCTCTAAAATTAAGGTATGGCAGAATCTTGCACACGTTTAATACCGGTTTATTCACTGCTATTCTCATCTGTTTGAACATACTGCAGTTTTCTGTGGGAAAGGAGCTGAGAGACTGATGTAATAGTCTTTTCACACCTTCTACCCATAAAGATGGTTCTTTTATTTGTAGCTGAAGCTATTACATCCAGAGCCCATGGCTGTTTGGCACTTTTAACGATGGAAATTTAAAAAGAGAAACAGCAAGCACAACGTGAAAATGTCCTTTGGGACATTATTTTATTACTCCCGGTCCCTTATCATTTAGTCCAGTGGAAGCAATATGAAAAATTCAGTGAAACAGGTTGCTACCTGGTTGGCAAAGAATCAAATGCATACACACACACACACATGTTAACACCTGCCATTTGGAATATATGTATACATACATACGTACACAGAAACCTACCTGACAAAGGCGTTCTTAAAAGTTGATGGAAAAATTCCATTATCTTTGAATTCAATTAAAATGGAAAATAGATAGATCCTCTGTTGTGTGTGTGTGTTTGAGTGTGTGTGTGTGTGACACAGAGAGAGACAGACAGACAGAGAGAAAGAGACAGAAAGAGAGACAGACAAATTGGAGAGGTGAATGAGAAGCCAAGTAATGAAAGGCAAAGGCCGAGTGGCATGGTTTGGGAAGGCTGCATGGTCTCAAGCAGGAAGAACAAGCTTGGGAGCTTGCCAAGCTCAGGGGTGAATTATGGCATCCACTCGGGTATCACTGATTTCTGAGCAGGACACCTTCCAGTTTACTAATTACATGATGATCTTAACATCGCCCAGTTTGAAAGATCAAGGGAAACAACGAAAGCTGACCTGGAGTCAGGAAATCTGCCTGCTTGTTAGCGGTTAGAAAATGGCACTCGTGCACCTTTTCCTTTGGGCGCCATTGGCCACACGGTGAATATTCTGAGTGATGTGCTGGACCCTTGGCTGGTATCTTTTCTTAGAGAGCTTATTTAAACCAGGTCCCTAGTGGGAAAAACATGTTTGCTCTTCATTACTCACCATCATTTTGGTGGGTTGAATCCAGACAGTGTTGCCACAGAAAAACAGCCCGGAAATCGACTTCCACGTAGATGAGAGCCCAGTCAACCCCGTGAAGCTCCGCTCTCCTCTGTAACACCGAAGGTCATGATGAGTCAAGGGGCCTCGGGGAATTCCCCGTGACCAGAGACCAGGGATGCTTCTAGCTTCTTTTCGTAATTTGCTGATGGGCCTCACGTCATTCTTTTTTTCTTTTCTCGGTCTAATTTTAATTGATCTTGTTGATGTTTTCGTTTTTTTTAAATCATTTTATTAGGGGCTCATACAACTCTTATCACAATCCATGCATACATCAATTGTGTAAAGCACATTTGTACATTCATTGCCCTCATCATTCTCAAAACATTTCCTCTCCACTTAAGCCCCCGGCATTAGGTCCTCATTTTTCCCCTCCCTTCCCGCTCCCCCCTCCCTCATGAGCCCTTGATAGTTTATAAATTATTATTTTGTCATATCTTGCCCTGTCCGACGTCTTCCTTCACCCACTTTTCTGTTGTCCGTCCCCCAGGGAGGAGGTCACACATAGTTCCTTGTAATCAGTTCCCTCTTTCCAACCCACTCTCCCTCTACCCTCCCAGTATCGCCACTCACACCACTGATCCTGAAGGGATCATCCGCCCTGGATTCCTGTGTTTCCAGTTCCTATCTGTACCAGTGTACATCCTCTGGTCCAGCCAGACTTGCAAGGTAGAATTCGTGTCATGGTAAGTGGGGGCAGGGATCTTGTTGATGTTTTCAAAGCAGTAACTTCTCAATTTGTTGATTCTTACCACTATGTTTCTATTTCATTTCTTTTGGCCCTGATATTGATTATATACTTTTATATGGCAGTTTGGGGCTTCTTTTTGCTTTTCCTGATCCTACTTGCTCAAGTTGTTAGTTTAAGTTATTGATTTAGGATGTTTTTGTAGTGCATGTGCTTATTGCTCTGAATTTACTTCTTTAGTAGTATATTATTTAGTAACCATTGTTTCTCATTTTTCTTTTATGGATTTCTAGCTTCATACTTTTATTGTCTAAGAAGATGCTTTGAGACTTGTTTGGTGTTCCAGCATATGGCTAAGATCAGAAAATGATCCATGTGCACTGAACAAAATTCCGAATTGTTCTATTGATGGGTGCCATGTCATTTATATGTCTGTTAGTTCAAACTGGCTAATCATTTTATTTAAGACATCACTGTTCTTTGTGACCTTCAATTATAGACAATTGTTCTGTCTATAATGGAAAGTGGTGTGTTGATGTCTCAAATGATCGCTACAGAGCTATTTCTTCCTTCATTTTGGTCAGTATTTATTTTGAGAATTTTGGACAGTTGCTATTTGGCATGTGTGCCTTTGTAATTATCATGTCTTTTTAATGTAAGGACATTCTTTATGACTTTGAAGAGGTTTTCATTTATAGTTTATCTGATATCAGAATGGACACCATTGCTCTCTCTGGTTTACAGACTGCATGGGATCTTTCTTTCCCTTCCATTTTTTTTGTGTTCTTATGTCTAACATGGTTTTCTGATAGACGGAAAACAATTGATTTTGATATTTTGTCCATCCTGCTCTCATCTTCCTTTTGTAGAGGAAGTTTAGCTCATTTAAATGTAAGGCTATTTTTGAGCCTAAAATGCCTACCTCATTCATATTAGTATTTTGGAGGGGCTCATATTTTCTTCATTAAAAAAATGTTCATTACACCCATTCTTCACTTACCAACTATCTCCTTATCCTACATTCCAAATTTACAACAGTAGTACATTAATATACTATCTACTACTTAGTGCATTCATGGCATATGGATGGCAGTAACAGGTGCTGAGGTGTGGGAAGAGAATAATTCTGGCAGTGATGATTAACGTTTGCTCTAAATTGGCAGGGCCATGATCTTCAGTTATGCAATGATATAATTTGGCAGTTAGGTAACGATGTGATTTAGCAGTTATGCAGTGATATGGTCTTTTTCCATTTGGCGATCTGATGTTATATATCATTTTTACATAATGCTGATTTTAACATCATTACCTGGTCTTTGAGACATGACCGTGTCAGTAAGTGATGAGTGGGTGCCTCTGTTATTGCTTATGTGTGAGTGCTTTCTTGGGATGAGCCTTTATTATATCTTTCCTCTTTTGTTCTTTGTATTTTTTCTAGATTTCTTAGTGGTAACCATACATTCACTACATTTACACTTGCAATTATGGCATTTATCAAATGAAGAACAAATGGTACATTCATATATGAAATAGACAACTGACAAACTAGCAAACTAAATCCATTCCTTATTTAGATCCTCCATTCCCATTTTTGTCAATGAATTTGCATTCATTTCCTTGAATATCCTATGAACTATAGATTTTGTTGCCCTGGATTCTTGCTCACTTGATGTAGTGCTTAGAGGATTGCTATTGAGTTTATTCCTTTAGCATATTATACACTTTGGACATGTGGGTAGGGGAGACCTGTCCCTGGAAAAGGATGTCCTGCTTGGTAAAGTATCTCCCGCTCTCATTTTTTGTGTTGTTGTTGTTGTTAAACATGTTTAGAGCTATTATCTAAACGTTTTCTGTTTGTCCCATTGTCCTACTCTCCATGGGAGAAATTTACGCTTCTTAATGTTTTGTTTTGTTTTATTGTTTCTTTTTCTCTTATGATTTTGTGTTTTATCATTTTTTTCTTCCACTTGGGTCATTTTGAGACCTGTTTGTAAAATGTATATATTTTTAAAAATTCTACGTTTTCTGGTTTTCCTAAGAACCACTAAAGAACCCCCTAGTCCCTGTTTGTTTTCAGCACTAAAGGAGGAGTCCTGAGTAAGTTTTCATTTAGATGTTTCAGTCTCAATGTGCTAGTTCTGGCACGCTCTTTCCTAGGTAGCTGGCTTTGCTTGTATGAGAGCTCTCTCTGTCTGCTAAAGCATTGGCATGTGTCTTGGTATGCCTCTGGGGTGGTTGTCCTTTGTCAACCTGAGTTTGGGTTGTTTAAGACTCCGGAGTTCAATGTACAAATGTAGGGCATCATCTTATTGGACAATACCATAAGCAATAGGGTTCAGCTTTTCAAAGCTGAGGAGCACACATTATGTGATTCTATTCTGGGTCTTATGCAGGCTGTCCCATGGTGTCCTGTGCAGGGCAGGATGTCAGTTGTTTGTGTCCGTGAGACGGTCTGATATGGTTTCTCTCTCTGTTGTTGAAGACCGGGTCATATAAAAGCCCCTATTCCAGGTCTGTAGTCCATCGACCTCAGGACCTCACACGAGCCGCTTGTGGGTCTCGGTTTTCTTTTCACCATTGCTCAGCTGTACAGTCTACAAAGTCACAGAGTCAGTCAGCACGGATTCACAGACTGCACGGTGGTGTACTTCATTTAATTCCTATAGGATGTTCTCTGCCCCGCCTCACAATGGATGTGGTGCGCTACGTCTTCCAGGCACCACTAATTTGTATGTCACGTACGGGATACTTCTCCACTCCTCTGTTTTTGGACTCTCCTCAACTCCTCAACACCCTAACTGTGGTCTGGAGCTTTGAGACTTCAGTCTGTGTTTGTTTGGGTTAATTTTGAGGTTACAAATGGCAGTAACCAGTGACTTTTCCACGTTCTCCTGCCCGCCCAAAGTACATATTCGGAATCGGAACCTTATGGAAACTTACAAGCTCCAGGGGCTTTGTCACGAATATCTTGAAATGCCATTAAAATAGATGGAAGTTTTATCCTTGATATCCTTATTGCCATATTTGCCAACTTCCTCAGGAACGTTTGGCTATTATCCAGGTAAGATTTGAAGAAGTAAATACTAGTAATCTTTGTAGGCAGAGAAAAGAAGCAGACTCCTGACTCTGTCAGTCCTAAAAAAAATATGCTTTCAGACGTAGTTAGCATTAGCAAGAGAGCGTTTGTTTGCTTGCTTGCCTTTTAATACATCGGAGGACAGGAACGGCCCGAAGAGCTCACACTACTTTCCAAGGTCCCTTGAAGAAAAATGGGATTAATTACCAGAGCTGAGACTCTGCAATGTGGCAAGAGCATGGGGGCGAAGAAAGAGAAAGAGTGGATAGGAGAGACGCCGTTGGACTCTGTATAAACTAATAAAAGAGAGTCTCTCTGTTTTTGCAATGTATGGGTGAGGCTACTGCTGGGTACAACCAATCAAAACTAATACAGAATTCTTCATGAGGTTCAACATCAAATTACCCCATTACCCAGTAATTCCACGCCTAGCTACATGCCCCAAAGACTTGAAAACCATGACTCAAACACAGTATTCCTTGAACCATTATTCACAAGAGCACAAACATGGAAGTAACCCATGCTTTCATCGACAGATGAATGGATAAGCAAAATGTGGTTGTATGCCATCCATTTACAATGGGATGCTATTCCATCATAAACATGAATGATGTGATAGTTAGACATGGTGTGGCTTGGATAAGCCTTGGAAATCCTATACTGGTATATGCCAGACAGAGGATATATATGGCCCAATTGATGACATATATAAAATGGAAACATTCATAGAGAGAGAAATGTAGATTGGTGGCTATCACAGGCTAAGTGGAGTTTGGGAAAGGGGAGCATTATTGCTTTATAAGTTCAAAATTTCTATTTGGGGTGATGAAACCATTTTAGAAGCAAATAGCAGTAATGGTTGCATAAAACTGAGTATGATTATCTCCAACGGATAATACATTGGGAAATGGTTAAAACGGCCAATTTTATGTTGTGTATATTTTACCACAATGAATAATACAATTATTGCCTACCATAAAAAGGAAATGGAGCCCTGGTGATGCTGTCAGAAAAGCATTTGTCTAACTGCAAGGTCGGTGGTCCAAGGCTAGCAGCTACACCATGAGGGGCTGTTAATACTACCGGCTCCTAGAAATATTTACCACCCGGAAACCCTATGTAGGTGAGCTGGAATAAACTTGATGGCAGTGGGTTTGGGTGTTTTGCTTTTGTTTTGGTATTTGAAAGGACACTCTAGTGGTAGGGGGGCATTAGGGTTGGTTTAAATTTGTGATTCAAAATTATCAGTAAAAGCCAAGCTTTTTTCCACTTCTTCGTTCTGTTTCCCCTGGTACCAGCTTAATTCTACATCTTGGCTTCCAACCAGGATCACAGAAGATAGCTGGCCGTAATCTTGAGTATTTCTACATCCTTATCCACAGTGATGAAAAGAAAGAGATTCGGAGGTTTACTCTGGAAGCCCTCCCAGAGAAGCAGGGAAGCTTTATTTCTCTTAAGCCTTCAGTAAACTTTTCCCACATCATTTGGTCAAATATTACTTCCTGCCCTTTCTTGGATCAGCAACTATGGTCAAGGGATGGGATTTTGCTTACATCGGATCCTCCTGATTTACCCCTAGACCAGAGATTGATTCCATTTCTCCCAAAGTGCTTATGTGACATGGGAGGTGGTGCAGCTGTTGAGTAGAAATGGAGGGCGTTTCCTAAGGAAGGACAGAGAAGACCCAATCATTACACCTACCACTGTATTACATTGTCAGAACTATGTGCTTATCTGACAGACTAAGTGTATAACAACAACAATAACAAATCTGATAATTCGATTGTAGACTCTATTTCCAACTTTAAAGGCATTTTAATGTGCCCAGGTGTCTTTTCATAAATAAAGAGTGTATATGCTGGGATCAAAAGATCTATGTGATCCTATGTATTAAGAATCACTGAAATTTAGGTAATACTCCCTGATTGTCTTTCCTCTAGTGTTTTCCCAAACTACATCTGCTCCAGCAATAAACACATCTCAACCTTTTCCAGTTTTTCATCGTGGCTCTTCTATGTGGCAGATTCATCCATTGTGTCATTTTTCTATCAAGTTTGTAAATCTATCCCTTTTGGCTGGTAAATGCTAACTCTGGCTTCATGATTCACTTCCAGTACAACTTCTGTCGGGCAATTTTTCCTTTATGGAAGCAGTTCTTTGTCTGTGAAGAGACCTGTTCCACTTCTTCTTGTACCTAGTGCCCTCAAACCAAATTCACATTATACTTCATTCCACGCTTGTTTTGCATATTCCACGACCTAGTGAGATGATGGACAATTTAGGCTCAGGATGTATGCTTTTCTCATTCACCTTTTGATGGGATCAGCTAGCCTAGTTAACTCTTATTCAATAAATATAGAACAATTTATAGGCTAAATTATCAGTAATGTAACCATAAAGAATGTGCAGGGGCTTTGTGATGGTTCACTATTATTATTCATTTCAGAAAGCTTTTTCTCACTCCTTATTTAGGAGCTATGAGACAAAAGTACAAGATGGTAAAAAATAAATAAATCTTTCGGTAAATGACGTGATCCAGTTTAAGATTTTGAGAACTCATGCAATATATCCCAAATTCTAGACAATGAATAAAAATCATAAGCATTTAAATTTGTTGAATATGTTCTATATTCTAAGCACTACTATGTCCACTGCATACATTATTTGAGTATTATTGAAAATAATATCAGGAGGAAAATTCTATTATTTCCATGTAATAAATGAGAATATTTAAGCTCTCAAAGAATATATAAACTGTTCAATGACACACTATATTTTAGAAGCCAGAATTCAATTTCAGGCACTCTGGCTAAAATTAAGCCTCAGTTCTCAATTCAAAACTGATACTTCAAAACCCTTTATGTGCCAATCAGAGTGTTAGGTACTTAGTTATAAATTACTTTTTACTCTGTGGTGAGGTGGATTTCAATGCTGTCATTTAAACGTGGGGGTACTGAGGTTTAAGGAAGATAAGTGAATTTTCCAAGAGAGCATAATATATAATTAATACATACCTATTTATATATAAATATGGATCTCAATCCATATTTCAAAATGTATTTACTTTTGATCTGGACTCAAGTAGTTTCTAATCAAAAGCCAGGAAGTGGCAAGTCAACTACATCTATCCAAAATGCTTTGTTTATCATCTGGAAAGCAGAGGATCTCATAAAAAGGAAACTCTGTCCTGCACAGTTTTATAGAACTGTCAAAATGGTAAAATCAGTATCATAAAATCTCAATGTTGGAATGGCTACTTGAGATCATGTAATACAATAATATTCAAAGTTAAACACCCATGAAAGTTTTCAAGGGAAATTCAGTCCAAGCATACAGAGGAATCTTAAGATAGAAAATGATTAATTTTCCAATAAATTGTATGAATAAATATGATTTATGGACTTGCAGGCGGGGGGATCTTGGTGTATGCTCTACTATCTTTGAGGAAGCCACTCTTCTATGTGTGTATAAATGCCCTGACCAATATAATGTTATTGTCAATTTATTAGTGATCGATCTCACTAGACATAAGTTATTTGAAGACTAAGAAAGTTTTCCACAAAAGGGAGAAATCAGGAATAGGTGAAGGTTATATAAACAATCAGGCATTTCATTAGTAGCTTAAACTGTTGAATATAAAGTTGATAATCCAAATTATAAACTCCCATCTAATCTATAATTTTAAAACAAGAAATTAAAAATTTTCTTGAGGACTTGTGAGAATTATGAGTTATATTTTGTTTTCTGAAATGGATTGGCACATGCTGAAATAATTGAACAAACTGAAACACTTTGGAACATACTATATATTCAGTAATAACTTACCAAATGGGCCCATCATCATTCTTTTCAGGAGAGAATGTTGAAGAAGACCGTAATAGAGGAAGCACATCGTAAAGTCTGAATATATTTGAGATAGGCTAAGATGAGGTGGGGCATTCTCTAGATGATAGAGATGGTTGGATTTGAATGACACCGGACAGCCGGCAGTTAGAACCCCTCCAGCTGTACCATGGCGGAGAAGACCTTGACTCTACTTCCAATGAATTACAGCCAAGGAACTTCTCTGGAGCAGCTCCATTCTGTAACAAATAGAGTCACCATGAATCAGTCGATTCAGTGGGAACCGAGAATGACGCAAGATGATGCAGGAATGCCTTCCTAGGAGACGAAATGGTCGGAGCAAACTGATGGTATCAGAAGAGAAGTCTAGTGGGGGCGCTCTCTACTCAGAGCCATCTGAGAATGGCACTGTAAAGAGGACAGGGGACCAGAAGTGTGGGAAGTGAAGAGGTAGCACCTTAGTTTCTAGGAGATCTCATCACAGCTCCAGGTTGCTATGGGACATCCCATAAGGAACTTTACAAGGGTAAGCATGGCTAGTGTTCTTTTAGGAACGTGACTTATCCTATCACATGACACCGGAAAAGCACTTAACTCAGCTGAGTTTCAACTTGAGAAAACTAAGATCAGTTAAAGACAGTTGGCCTTTATCTTGATTTCTCCAATCTTGGTCTCTTTCTTCCTGTAATTTGGCTCCTGCTCTATGGTCCATACGATAGCATTAAGACAAATAGCGCTTTGATTACTGGCTAGAACTAGGACCTTCTATTCCATGGCTAGATTGAACCCTGCCGATCGATCACATGGGAGCCAAAAGGACACTTCTGTAGCTAGGTGGGAAGATGGAAAGAAAAGAGCATTCAAAGGAAACTTCTGCAAGATACTTTACAGAAAAGTGTATCTTGACTCTTGTATATACCGTTTCCCTGAAAATAAGACAGTGACTTATGTTAATTTTTGCTCCCAAAGATGTACTAGGTCTTATTTTTGAGGGATGTCTTCTTTTTCCATGTAGAAGAATGCGGTACACATTTATTGTTTATTGTTTTATTAAAAGAGACCTCATACTTCCTGTCTACTCCGGCTGCGCTGTGGCCAACAGTGAGCTGTGCGGCGGCGCCGGCCGCTATGGTCCAGAGTCCAGGGTTAAGGTAGCTTCGGGGAGGCTTATTTTTGGGGAGGTCTTATTTTCGGGGTGATGCCTTATAATTCAACAAGAGGCAAAATTGTACGTAGGTCCTATTTTCAGGGGATGTCTTACCTTCAGGGAAACAGGGTATGCTGTTTTCAACAAAATCTACACTGTTTTTACTCCTGAAACTTTGGGGACATAGTTTTGTCTTTGACGTAGACTCAAGTTTAGTGGTGGTGAGATTCAAGGAATTTAACCACCACCTCAACATAATTTTGAGTATATAAAAAAGGATATATCAAAAGGTCGTTTATGATTTCAACATGATATCAGGATGCTGCTGTTATGCAAATGCAGGTTCAAAAAGAGTAGGTGAATTTGTGATTTCCCCAGTGGGTGGCTGCCAGCCACCTACCATAGAGAAAAGACTGAGGACAAGTTCCATTTTAACCACTGGTTCCCCAAACTCAGCAAAGAGTAAGTGCCAATAAGCTGAGTCCCCCCACTGCTTAGGTCCCTCTGCCTTGGCTCAGCCAGGAGCTGGGAATGCCTCCTGGCAGAGAGATGAGCTTCTTCTGCATGTTCAAGTGAATAACTTAGAACTTCATTTTCTCTGATAGCGAGATGCAATAAGTACAGTGAAAGTGAATTCACTTTGTACGAAAACTGTACAAAAAGCTAAGTGTAGAAATTAGATTGTTTTATTGATATCGGGCTCTGTTTTAAGAATTAGCCCTAAAAATGAGAATACTTAGATCTCTTTCTCCTTAGGAACTATGTTCTAGGACAAAGAAACCAGTATACACATACACAAAAGCAGAAATGCTACAAGTAAGCTTACAGAGGTGTTAAGCATGCATTAGACTGCAGCTCTGATTTTTCAATATATCTTAATATGAAGAGTAAGTTACTTTTCATTTTCATAGACTTCAGTTGGTTTCTAGGCTTGCCCCAGTGGATTGATAATACATGTCCAAATGTGATTTTCAGTTACCTTTATATTAGAATGATTGGAGAGGAAAAGGTCAAGTGCATTCAGAAAATTGTTAGCAAGTCTTGGGGAAAAAAATCATTCAGCAGCTGAGATTTTAATCAAATTTTATTCATTGTTAAAGTTCACAAAAAGTTTAGGTTAACGACCAGGGGAAATGAAGACGGTGACTACTTTTATAGGTACAATAAATATACCCGAATCTAAGGTCCTCTAGACAATAGTGTCAAATAAAGCAAATTTGTCTGGATCCATAAAATAGAAATGTTCAAATCAGAATTGCTGCTTGCTTAGATGCTGGGTTTACAGAAACATGTTCAATGTTCATTATTTCCAATGGTAAGGGGTAACATTGACTTTAGCATATCTTGGGGGGTAAATCACAGTGGTTAGAGAATGTTTGGGGAACAGCCATGGCAAGAAGGACCAGGATGTGAGAGAAGTTAGAGCAGTTGCTTTGCGGAGAGAGTATTTGGTCCTTTGAACAAGGTCTATCCAAAGAATGGGGCTAAAGGATTTTCCAGTTTGTCAATTATCTCGCATATAATGCTGGCAACTAGAGGCTGTGAGGGAAAAGCTTCCTCCAATTCAGAGTAAGAAATAGGATGACAGACTTAACTGTTTAAGGGAAGAGTGCATGGTCATTGTCATCAACAACAAAAGGATCAGGGACTATTAGTACTAGTGACAGATCATCAAAGACTGATTTCGAGTGGCCAGACATATACCCAAACCCACCCCACTGTCAGTGAGATGATTCTGACTCATAGAGATCCTATAGGACTGAGTAGAACTGCCCCTTTGAGCTTCTGAGACGGCACACATTTTCTGGTGCAGATAGCATGCTGACCTTGCCATTGGCAGTCAATGCAGAGCCCATTACGTCACCAGGGCCCCTTTCGTAAAATATACGAGGGATTTATTTGCACCCAGGAGTCCCTGAGTGGTATAAACAGTTCAGCTTGTTACAACTAACTGAATGGTTGATAGTTTGAACTCTCCCATGGTGCTTCAAAATAAATGCTTGATGACCTGTTTCGGATATGTCGTCATTCTGAAACCCGTGTGGAGTCCGGTTCCCCTCTAATAGACAGAGGACTCCCAGGAATTGGAGGTGCCTTGAGGGCAACTCGTGTAACTTTTGATTTCAAAGCGGGTCTGAGTTGAACTTTTCAGGTAAAGGGGGGATTTGAACAGATTGGGAGAACAGGAATGGATGGGGATTGCAGGACTAGGAACACAAGCCGTAACTCCTGAGGTAGGAAAACACATGTTAATTGATGGAGCCATGAAGATCCCATCCTCCTCTTCTGCCTAGGTGATGTGTGTGTGTGTAGATTTTTGATTTGGTAAGGGAGCTTGTACCAGAGTGTATAAACCAAGCAATAAGATCTATCTCAAAATAAGATGTCAACTGTGAGTTAGTCTGGGGACTTTAAAGAAACAAATCCACAAAAACTCATGTATAAGAGAGAGTTTTATACAAAGGTTATGTGCACATCAAGAAAACATCCCAACCCAATGCTGCCCAAGCCCACAAGTCCAACATTAACCCATTAACCTAGATGTCCAACACCAATCCACAAAGTCCTGCTCCATCTCACAAAACACACACTATGATGCCGACTGCAGGAGGAAAGCTGAGTCAACTGAAAGGGTAATCATCTCAGCGCTGGCCCAGGTGTCCACACGGCTGCTCAAGCACCCAGGGCTGCATCGGGCTAGCTCCATGTGGCTTCTCCTCAGGGTTGTCTTGCAGGAAGTGCGCCTTGCCAGCTGAAGCAGGGAACTGGCTAAGGCAGCTGCACCGTGGTCCAACTATCAGAAAGCAAGAGACCTGAGAACTCGAAAGGTGAAGCTCACCGAGCCATTTATCCCTCCACCCTTCAATTAACCCCACATGGGTTTATCGGCCAGGTTGGCACAATAAACTAACTACCTCAAACTGATTTAAAGCCATCCCAATTCCATATGACTGAACCCTTTGAAAAGTACTATTGTCCTTCAATAATTTTTTTGTGTGCAAAACATCTTAAAATGTCTCCTCTCACTGATATTAATGTTTAGGGATATATATGATGCATTTTACATACATAACATGTTTCTAAAACAAATGTAGCTATTTTTTAAGAGAGAAGTCAATTATATGATGATAGAACCTCAAAAGGCAAGATGTGATCAATTATCTTGGGGATCCAGCTGGAGGCCCACAAATTTGTCAGCAAAATGGAGCAAATTCAAACCCTGATTATGTACCTTTTCCTCCAAATATTGTTGCTTTCTTTTAAGTCCTGTGATACTATGTGCACTGTACATATTTGTTAAAGACATCATTTTGGTGAGCGGATATGCTAAACAACATTTTTAAAATATTTAAACTTTTGGCAGAGAAGAGAAATGTAGCTGGTTATGAATAACTTAGTTCTATGTTAACTTTCTACAACTAGTTATAACTAGCATTTGTCTTCACATTTTTCTCTTCCATTATACTAGACAATGAATATCTTTGACAAACGTGTTGGAAATAGTACACTAAAAATATATGGTGTAAATATGCTTATAATCGGGTCACAAATCATATTTGTTGACTTTACAAGTTAACATATTTTTTAATTCAGGGAGGAGAATAGAGGGTCAAGAATACTTTTTAAAAAATTCGTTTTATTAGGGGCTCATACAACTCTTATCACAATCCATACATACATCAATTGTGTAAAGCACATTTGTACATTCATTGTCCTCATCATTCTCAAAACATTTTCTCTCCACTTAAGCCCCAGACATCGGGTCTTCATGCTCCCCCCTCCCTCATGAGCCCTTGATAATTTATAAATTATTATTTTGTCATATCTTGCCCTGCCCGACATCTCCCTTCACCCACTTTTCTGTTGTCCATCCCCCAGGGAGGAGGTCACATATAGATCCTTGTAATCGGTTCCCTCTTTCCAACCCACTTTCCCTCTACCCTCCCAGTATCGCCACTCACACCACTGGTCTTGAAGGGATCATCTGCCCTGGATTCCCTGTGTTTCCAGTTAAGATATATTTTAAGTCACTATGCCTTAAGAGGCAAATAATAGAATATCCCACTGAAGCAGGCTGAAGTCATAAAGGAGTATGCAAGCTCTATTTGCAAAGAAGCTTGTCCTCACAGACTTCGGGTGTGTCTTGATGAGGGTGCCACCTCTCTTTCTACGAGGAGAGGTGACGGTCACTCTGTGAGAGAAAGAGGAGAGCATCCCCTTTATGTGGATTTATATCTTGATCGCACTACCCGATCTGCTCACTAGACGACTTTGAACTATCTCGCCTCCTACCATGTTCTCCAGTGCCTTAATTGCCAGCATTGCACAAACTCATCGGAAGAGCAGCGGACATATCCTTCTACAGTGGACTTGTGTAGGAAAGAATCTGCGTATGGGTCACAATCCTGTTTAAACATATGTAGCCTGCAGTGTGAGTGTTGAGAATTATGTCCCAGAAGAGGGCTGACATGCAGAGAACTAGACTTCTGAACTAGTTTCTAAAGATGCTGTAACAAATTACCACAACCTTGCTGGTTTAAAATAACAAACATATGCTCCCATAATGCTGGAGGGCAGAGCCAAAACTTGTCCTTCAGAGCTGGTCTGAAGGACAAGTCATTCTATATTTTATAGCTTCTTATCGACGGCAGCCATCATTGGAATTCTTGGTATCTTAGCTTCCTAGGGCTACCTTAACTAAGTTGCATTAAGTGGGTCACTTTAAAGGACAGAAATGTAATTGCTTACAGTTGGGAGGCTAGAAATCTGAATTCAGGGCATTGGCATAGATATGTTCTATCTATGGGGGAAGAGCATTCTTACTTTTCTCAGTGTCTGGTTGTTCTATGTGCGCTTTGACCTTTCTTGCTTTGTAAAGGAATCAAACGTAAGAACGGTTGTGGCGATGGCATAGGATGGCAGGGTTTCCTTCTGTTGTCAGGAAGGTCGCTATGAATCAGACCCAACCCCACGGCACCTACAAACAATGACAGCAGATGGTTCTTGACATGCTGCCTGTCATTCTGTTTTATACAATGTCACTCAGAAAGATTTAGGGTAGGGACTAAACCTACTCTGGCATGATTGTGTTAATTAATAAGGCATCCAAAAAACAGTGTAAGATATGGCAAAATAATAATGACTTGTAAATTATCAAGGGTTCATGAGGGAGGGGGGAATGAGGAGAGAGGGGAAAAATGAGGAGCTGATGCCAGGGGCTCGAGTGGAAAGCAGATGTTTTGAGAATGATGATGGCAACAAATGTGCAGATGTGCTTGATACAATGGATGTATGCATGGATTGTGATAAGCATTGTACGAGCCCCCAATCAAATGATTAAAAAAAATTCCTCCATTTCCCTAAGCACGGTCACGTTAAGCAGTGCAGGTGTTAGAACTTCTGTACCTTATTTGTTTTCATCTGTAACACTTGATTCCTAGATCCTATTGCACCAATCTCTGGCTCTGTCTTCACATTGTCTTTCCCTGGGTCTGCTCTGTTTCTGTCTCTTATAAAATGCTCACCATTGGATTAGAGCCCACCCCAAGTCCAGAATTATCCCAGTTCTAGATCATTAAATAGACTCGAGCAGACCCTGTTTCTAAATAAGGTGACACTCATAGACTCAATGGCAGAAAGATGGGGTTTTCTACTCCCATAAAGAGCTACAGGCTTGGAAACTCACAGGGGCAACTCTATCCTGTCCCATATGAGCGCGATGAGTCGGTATCAACTGGGTGGCAGGGAATTTGTCTGTTGTTTGGTTTTCATTCAATCCCTTACCAGGCTCTTGGAGAAAATCATCATAAGTAATGGTCCAGGTGGTGAAGGAGCTGAGCACATCCTGAATCTGAATCTAATAATCTGGGCACAAGAAGCTTGTGATTTAAAGCATTGATCTCCCAAGAGGGATGCAAGAGCATTTTGGATAATCTGTTTATAATTTTGTTTCCCTAAGGATATAAAAATGGATGATTTTTTAACTTAATATATAGATTGATACCATGACCTCACTTGGTCTGTAAGTCACAGGGTGTATTATAATTCAGGACATGCTCTGGGTGGTGTGCAGGAATTCCCCATTGAAAGAAAGATATGACAGATACATCCTTATTATTCCACTTGCATTCTTTGTGTCCTCACTGTGGTAGTTACATAATTTCATGTCAACTTAAAGATATAAAAGTTTAGGGGTAAAATCTCGATGGTCAATCAGGTCACAGCCTGATGATGCTACCTTGTGGGCATGACCTTCTTTCTCATAAGGAGGGTGCTGGGAACCTCCTCCTCTCTGTCTGCCTTCACCTTCCTGTTGACAAACCACGCTGAGACCTGCACAAATCCTGAGATGTGGGTACCACCATTGGACCCACAATGCTGCACCTACTAGCCTGTGATCTTTCTGCATTGTTCATTATTGCATGGGGCTGTGTGCGTCTGAAGAGGAACTTATGAACCAGTATCTGACTTAGGAACTTGAGTTGCACTGGGCTGAGATGTTTCCTTGATGCATGATTACTTCTTGATATAAAACTCTTTCTTGAAAATGTTTGAGAGTGATGATGGCAACAAATGTACAAATGTGCTTGACACAATGGATGGATGGATGGATTGTGATAAATGTTGTACGAGCCCCCAATAAAAAGATTTTTTTTTAAATAAAGCTCTTTCTTATCTCTGTCACTGGATTTGTTTCTCTAGTCAGCTCGGCCTAACCCACTGCCTGTTGCTGTTGACATAGGCCCTGTTAAGAGGAGTTCTGAATATGTTCTAGTCTTAATTAAAATAGCCCTCCCAAGATGGACAAATACCTTAAAATATAGTTACCAAGAATGCGAATAGAAGATGATACTAGTAATACACAAGTGATATAGAATCAATAGAAAGCTGGAATTTTCATGTTTAAAATGAACTCATCATTCTAAAGTCATGGCAATCAAATCAGATTTGAGAAGCAATTGGCCAACAAAATTCTAAAGTATTAGTGGTGCTATTTGTCATGTGGATCCACATACATTTTGGGTAGGGGTGACCTTCATCTCGGGGCTGAGACGTGTCCTGGATCAGTTGTTATTGCTGTCAGGTGCCATGGAGTTAGCTCTGATATACAGTGGCCCGATATACAAGAGAACGCAACACTGCGTGGTCCTGGGGCAGCCTCAAAACCCATCCCTAGGTTCTAGCCATTGCTACACCCACTGTGTTACTCCATTTTGCTAAGACCCTCCCTCTTTTTGGTCAGCCTGCTTTACCAACCATGATGTCTTTCTCCAGGAACTTGTCCCTCCTGAGCACATCCACAGGAAGTGAGGCAAAGTCTTGCCCACCCCTTCCTGCTAAGGAGCACTGGGGCTGTATTTCTTCCCACATTTGTTTCTCTGAAAGTCTCTGGTATACTCAGTATTCTTTGCCAAAACAATAACTCAAATGCATCCGTTTGCCTTTGGTCTTCCCTTTTCATTGCCACAGTCTTGAAACAGTAGTTATTAAATACTATACTACTAGCCAAAAGCTTACTGTCAATTAGTTGATTCCTTTTTAAAAGCCAAGATGTCATTTTGAGTACCAAGGTGCAACAAGCCATGCTATTCAATATGTGAACTGGACAATAAAAGATTGCAGAAGAGTGGATGCGTTTGAATTGTGGGATTGGCAAAAAATACTGAAAGTATAATGAACTGACAGAAGAACAAACAACTCTGTCTCAAGAAATACAGTCAAATGCTTCTTAGAAGTGAGAACAGAGGGTCTTTATCTGACAGATTTTGGGCATGTTAGCAAGAGCGATCAGACCCTGAACAAGAACATCATGTTGGGAAAGAACATCATGCCCGGTAGCTACAACAATGGGCTCAACCAGGCCAACAATTGCAAAGATGAAGCGGGATCAGGCAATGCTTGGATCCATCGTACAAAGGGCCGCTAGTAGTCGGAAGTGACATATGGCACCTAACATCAATACTAGATACACTTCAGGAGTGTAAGTGCAAACGTACTTCATTGGTAAGAGAACTCAATTTTAAAAGTTTGAAACCCTCTGGTTCAATAGAAGGAAATCCACCACGTAAGCTTTAATAACTGAGCTTAAGGAACGTTCTGTCAGGGCAGGTATGACTCACTGGGTGACTGGAGAAGAAAACTCTAGGTCCACAGTTTGGGTTTTGAGAGAACCCAAGTTCCCAGCTCAGTGTGGTGTCTGGCCTTTGAATGTTGATAAAGCAGAGAGGTGGGCAGCAATGTGGGGAACTCATGAGTTCTGTTCAAAAGTGACAAGTTACCATTTCTGCCCAATCTTTTTAACCTGTTCCAACGATCAGCATCATGGAAGACTCCTTCACTCACAGGAAACTGAACATCTTTCTCTTCCAAGGACCCATGACTCAGAGGGCCCTTTCCTATAATCTTGTTGTACTTGTGACTCAGTTCAACATAAAAATCAGAGGAGTTGCCAGAGAATCCTCTTTGACTCATGACGACCCCTGTGTGTTCTAGTAGAATTGTGCTCCACAGTGTTCTCAGCGACTGATTTTTAGGAAGTAGATTTCCAGCCCTTTCTTCTGAGGTGTCTCTAAATCAGTGGTTCTCAACCTGCTTAAGGCCGCAACCCTTTAATACAGTTCCTCATGTTGTGGTGACCCCCCCCCCCCAAGCATAAAATTATTCTCGTTGCTACTTCATAACTGTAATTTTGCTACTGTTATGGATCGGGCAACCCCTGTGAAAGGGTCATTCAACCCCCAAAGGGGTCGCGACCCACAGGTTGAGAACCGCTGCTCTAAGTGGACTTGAACCTCCAGTCTATCAGTTCACAATCAAGTCTATTAAGCATTTGTACCATCTACTGTACATCCCAAAACAATCAAACTCACTATGGAGTCCGTTCTGACTCATAGAAAACAAACCCTATGGTTTCTGAGACCGGGAATCTTTACTGGAAGGGAAACCTCCCCTTTCTCCCATGGAGTGGCTTGAAACTGCTGGCCTTGTTGTTAGCAACTTAACACATAACCTACTCTGCCACAAGGACATAGAATATATGAAAAAAGGAATGTTATTTGTAGGAGGCTTAGCGTTTCAGGTATCTCCACTCCGTGGTTCTTGCCTGCTTGCAAGAAAGATTTCAGGTGAGGAACAAAATTCAAACCCAACGTCAAAAATCAGGTGTTAACAGAAAACATGGGTTTAATGAAGGCATTGTTCTGGAAAAGAAATCTAAAGGACCCTTAGATAGTTTACAAGACCTGGCAAGATGTAAAGCCGGACCGTAGAGTCTGCTAATCGTGAATATTCCACCATAAGGTAGATTTCTGGTGGGTCTTCTGCTGTTGGCTTGTCTTCTGCAGTGAACCTCCTCTTTCCACGTATGGGCATCCTGGCACCGTGGCACCCCAGCCATTGCGCTGTGCTCTTGTTTCAGACCCATCCCTTAAGAGTGTGTTCAGAAAAGGAAATGTGTCTTTATTGTGCCCTTCACCTTCTTTTGCGTTGGAGAAATAAGTACAGAAAACGTCTCCACTCCTCCAGATCATGATTCTTGCCACCATCACCTCTTGTCCCCTTGCCAGCTTCTCACTAGCTAACAGGAGAAAGGAAGCAAAGGCCACACACCGGGAAAAGGGAGTCTTTGATGCTAATCTTGTATGGTAGGGGGATGCTGAACAACGTTCCTGTTGAAATCACTCAGTCAGCAAATATTTACTGAGTGATTCCTGCAGGTAGGTCCTATGAGAATACAATACATACAATGGGGCCTCAAAGAGTTGAGGGGAGATCTTTCAATTCCGTTTTTCCATGAACTTTTAAAGGCCCCTCATGTATATAAATAAGATAAATGTTCTCCTCCAAATTTCTGTTGTTTAGTTAGTGTCACTGTAAATATTGTTTTGCTATCTATTCCCTGTCTTTGTGCCAGTCCCGGACTGTGTGCACTGAGAACCATTGTGTATCCTTTCCAGATCTGCCTTTCATCATAAGGGCCAGACACCTCGGTCTGAATCCCCAGGCTGCTGCAGCGTGGTCCAACCAATAGGAGGCATTGATGGGAACTGGGTGAGGAAGAAGGGAGAAGTTAGGATATTTTCTCCCTCTTTTAGCCTGCTGGGGCAGCTCCAGAAGTCATTGCATTTTTCCAAGTGCCCCCCTCCTGCCAGGCAGGACCACACTGCATTCAGCTTCCATGTGTCTCCCGCCTTTGGGCTCTGTTGTTGTCATTGATACCTCCTGTCATATGGTCTCTACTCATGGAGAGCTCCATGAACACCAAGATAGGCCATTGTGATTCATGACATTTTAGTTAGTTAGTCTGTTTGTTTGTTTTTAATCATTTCATTAGGGGCTCATACAATTCTTATCACAATCCATAGATACATCAATTGTGTAAAGCACATTTGTACGTTCATTGCTCTCATCATTCTCAAAACATTTGCTCCCCACTTAAACCCCTGGCATCAGCTCCTCATTTTTCCCCTCCCTCCCCACTCCCCCTCCCCCTCATGAACCTTTGATAATTTATAAATTATTATTTTGTCATGTCTTGCCCTGTCCGATGCCTCCCGTCACCCACTTTTCTGTTGTCTGTCCCCCACAGAGGAGGTCACCTGTTTTCATTGATTGATTTTTCCCAAGTAGCCCATCAGGCCTTTCTTCCTAATCTTTAAGTCTGCAAGCTCTCCTGAAACATGTTCAGTATCATGATAACGGATCAGAGTGGCATCTGTGCCTGAGGTTCATTGGCTGGCAATCCAACACTCGTCTTCCACATGCAGGAAGGGAATTTTTCCACTGAACTACCAGTTCCTCTCTTTCCTTTCTCGACAGCCTTGCTGCAGAAGCACATGCGTGATGCTTCCCCTTCTAGGTGGCTTCCCCAACTCATCGTTCACTTTCCTCAATTAATTACCTGCACCAATAATAGCCACCTGGATTTCCTCAACTGCACACAAGTTCTTGCCTCTATTTTTCTGATTGAACACTAACTGCTCTGTCCTTTATGACAGAAGTAATTTGCTGCTTGTAAATTAAAGATTATACTTGATCCCTCAGTTGCATCAAGGTATTTTGCATCTATGATTTGATTTTCACCCAAGATATTTCTATATCCCTTTCCCTTTTGCCTTAGAAAATTGCTGGGGACTAATTTCATTTTAGATAGCGTAGAGGAGTATTAGATGGAAAGAGATGGAGTTGATTGATAAAGCAAAAATCCATATTTATAATTGCTGAAATGCAGACCACACTATATGATGGAGCTAGTTCCTAATAAGATTTTTTTTCAATTTCCTCTTTGCAGAAAGATCTCCAAAAGTCCATTAACCTTAATAGGAAATTCTTATTTATTACATTTTACAGCTTTGGGTAGATGAGAGCGCAAGGGGAAATTGAGAAGAGAATGAGATTAGGAATGTATTTCATGTGGGAAAAGAAGTAAACCATAGACGTGACCCCTGAATTGGCAAAAAAAGCATTGGATCTACATGCTGAAGAACACATTGGTGTTTTTCCAGTGATGGAAAGACCAACTCTCTCCTTTGATGTGTACTTAGAATGCCAAGTGTGCGGCTTGGTATGGACCAGGAGGTAGCAAACTATGATCATAACCAAAACAAACTCCCTGCCATGGAGCTGATTCTGACTCCTACAGGACAGGGTAGAACTAGCCCCGGGGCTTTCCAAAACTTAACTCTTGATGGAGTAAAAAGCCTAGTCTTTCTTCATGGAGCAACTGGCAGTTTCATACTGTTGACCTGTTGGTTAGCACGTCAGTAGGTCCCTGCTATGCCACCAGGGTTCAGTGGACCAGTTAGCCCATGAGGTACTTTGCATCCTGTTTTTGTCAAGTTTTATTAGAATATAGAACACACTGATTCATTCATTCCTCATCTATGACTGATGTCCCGGTGCTAAGGCAGAAGCGAATGTGGCCTGCAAAGCTGAAAATATTCACGATCCGCCCTTTAAAGAAATATTTGCTAACCTCTGCGACTGAGCAAACCGAATGTTCTTACGAGACTCACATTGTCACATTGATGCTGCCACTTTTCTGGGAAAATATTTCTGCTGCACTAATTGTAAATGCTATGTATTTGGCTAGATGCCATGCAAAAAAAAAGAAGAAGAAGAAGAAACCTAATAAGAAGTAGTTCATATCAGGGATTTATCATCTAGTTTCAGAAAGATGACACCACCATATATAGGTAAGACTCTTGGCATAGTGGGTTAAGCTTTGGGCTGTTAACATTAAAGTTGAAGGTTCAAATCCAACAGCCACTGCAAGGAAGAAAAATGAAGTTCTTCCATAAAGATTTAGAGTTGTGGAAACCTGTTTATGGCTCTTATGAATCAAAAGGAGGTCATTGACCATGGGTTTGTGTTTTGCTTTTGTGTGTGTGTGTGTGTGTGTTTATGTCTTTATTTTTTAACATTTTGGGTGAAGGAATTAGCAGAAATCAAAACTCCTCTAGGAGAGAAATAAATTCTTCTAACTCGGATGGAAGCCACACACGCTGAATAAGGATTTTTTTCCCCCAGATTTGAAAGGAATAGGGTTCTCATTCCCCTAGGCAGCTGGGAAGAAGGGAGGAAATAACTAAACATAAATATGTGTGTTTCAATTCAGCCCTTTAGGCCTCATATTATTCCATGTAAAGCAGAATTTAAAAGAATTAAAGTCAGGAGAGAGCTATTTTGGTTTTTACATCAACAAATTCATCCACTCCCTCATTAAAGAGTAAGTGCCTTCTATGTACCAGCAACTGATCTTCCCATGTGCTGAAGTTAGGGAATCAGCAGGGTAGACAAGGCTCCTGGCTGCAGGGCAATTACATTCTAGTGGGCGGTTGAGGGTGAGTGGGTGTGATTCATACCTCCAGTTCAGCACCCTGCAAGGATTTCCATATGAATCTAGTAGAAGCTTCATATTAAGACACAAAAATAACGCAGCATAATTTTGATGACCATGGATAGCCAAGTTCTAGAGGATATGAATTAAGCCTGTAAACTACTTGGGTTTGCATCTGGTTTGTCCTTCAAGGCTGTGCGATCTTGGTAAAGTTACTGAACAGCTGTGTCTGTGATTCCTTATCTTTAATGTGGGGATAGTAATAGAACCCATTTCATATGCTTGTTTCAAAGATGGACAGAGAACAGTACAGTGCTAAGAATGGTGTTATCTGCTATTATTTAAGGAGTTCCTTGGTGCAAATGGCTAAGTGCTTTGGCAAGTAGCTGAAAGCTTGGTGGTTTGAATCCACTCAAAGACCAGGAGACCAGATTTGCAAAAGGTAAATTCCTATCCAAATACCTATGGGATCACCGTGAGTCAGCATGGACCTAACAGCAACTAGCCACATCAGCAACACGTGTGCTCATCGTTCAAGGAAGAGCTAAACATAGCCTGCGCTTTAACTCGTTAATTGTCCACAGTTAATTCTGTTCCTTTTTAAAAATTATATTTTAGGATATTTACAAACAGGATGAGCGAACCCACCTGAGAAGAGAGAGCTATTCTGTGCTTTGCTTTTAAGTGGAAGTACTTGAGACTTAGGAAATCAAGCTAGGATACAGCTATAATGTAATTAGCATGCCATCTTTTCTCTCATCTGGAAGAATTCACTCTGTAGATGCAGAATGGCTGCTTTCAAAATTCCCAAATCATTATCCTTGAAACTTGTAATTTTCCTTTTAATTCTGGAAAATTGTAGCACCACATTATCATAATCATGCTTTTAATCATCTAGCATTTATTGAATGACTGCTGTATAGGAGACATAGTAGATGGTCTTATCTATTTATTTACGCTTATTACTCATAGAAATCCTAATCCTATGAAATTATTTTATTCTCATTTCTTAAATGAGGAAGCTTAGACTCAAGATAATATTTTTTTTTCTTTTTAAATTCATTTTATTGGGGGCTCATAAAACTTTTATCACAATCCATACATGCATCCATTGTGTCAAGCACATTTGTACATTTGTTGCCATCATCACTCTCAAAACATTTTCTTTCTACTTGAGCCATTGGTATCCACTCCTCAGTTTCTCTCCTCCCTCTCCGCCCCCTACCTCACGAACCTTTGATAATTTATGAATTATTATTGTTTTGTCATGTCTTATACTTTCCAACGTCTCCCTTCACCCACTTTCTGCTGTCTGTCCCCCAGGGAGCGGGGTATATGTAGATCATTGTGATCGGTTCTCCCTTTCTCCCCCACTTTCTCCTTACCTTCCTGGTATCGCTACTCTCATGATTGGTCCTTAGGGCTTTATCTGTCCTGGATTCCAAGTGTTTCCAGTTCTTATGTGTACCAGTGTACATCCTCTGGTCTAGCCGGATTTGTAAGGTAGAATTGGGATCATGATGTGGTGGGGAGGAAGCACTAAAGAACGAGAGGAAAGTTGTATATTTCATCGTTGCTAAACTGCACCCTGACTGGCTCTTCTCCCTGCGACCCTTCTGTAAGGGGATGTCCAGTTGCCTACAGATGGGTTAGGATAATATTTCTATCATTAACCTATCCTTTTATCATGAAACCATAACCTTCTTATTACAGAAAATTTGAAACATTTATAAAACAATAAAGATATATATCATTCATGTCTTATCCACTTGAATTATTCATCTTTAATATTATTTTATATATGTCTAAATTTCTATCTCTTTATACACACAAACACATAAACTCACAGTTCTAAGTTATTTCATCTTGTATTACAGTTTTTATTGTCTTTTCATCTAACATGTCATGAAAACTTCATGTATCGTATTTAATTAATATATGTGACTATCTGCATAGCTCACTTTTATAACTAAAGCACAATAAATATATCTTAAAGGTTTTAATATTTTATACTTATAATTGATTTTGTAATTAAAGACCAAGGAGTCTTTGTCTTTCTACTTATGTAGCTAGGATAAATTCTTGTAAGTAAAATGGTTTGGTCAAATACTTAAAGGCTAACAATTAGAGACTTAGAAACATTATAGGACTATTCTACTATTCCTATAGGGTCACTATGAGTTGGAATTTTTTCTTGACAGTAAAAGATTTGCTATCAATATGTATAGACAAATTGCTCCCAGAAAGACCACAATTAAGTCACTACTAGTTTCTCTAGTGTTGTTTACTCCTGTAAAGTGTTGCAGTCACAGAAACCCACAGGCACAGTTCTACTCTGTCTTATAGACTCCCATGACAGTGACAAAATGCTATACTTGGAAATAAAAATATCTACATAGCCCCCCCCCCCTTACATCAGACATCTTATTAATGTTTACGTGATACCTGGCACCAGAATTAACAATACAGTTATGTAGGAGAGCATGCTACTCATCTTCTAAAGTTAGATGTAGTTAGTATGCCCTCTGCCAAGTCCAACTCATAACAAGCACATAGCACAGAGGAGACCCGACTCCTGGCTTCAGAGACCGATAGCCTTTACAGGAGCAGAAAGCCTCGTGTTTTGCCTGTGGAGTGGCTAGTGGGTTCAAACTCCTGATCTTGTGGTTAGCAGCCCAATTCATAACGCTTGACATCACAGGGCTCCACATAGTCTGAGTACAACTATTCAAACTTTTATTCTTTCTTTTAACAGACATTTGTTGAGCACCCACCATTTCCAAAAAGAAAAATGGCAGGAGTAGGAGCTGGTAGTAAAAACTGAGTGCTCTTATGTGTTTCCAAGTGTGTGTGTGTGTGTGTGTGTGTGTGTGTGTGTGTGTGTTTTGGACAGAGTCATGTGGAGTCAGTCTATTTCAGGAATTTCCTAAGGTACTAGATAAACAATGGCTGTGACAGGCATTTTGATAGTAGAAGTCAAGTTTCCATTTGGGGGGGGGGTATTTACTTTTCCCCCCAACAATTTTATTGGCACATCATTTACTTATCATAGAATTGAATAGTTCAATTGTTCAAACCTATCAAGGGGGAGTTGTGTAATCACCACCATTACCTCCTCTCACAGTTGACTTGCCCCCATATACAGCTCTAGAGCTCCCTGCCCCTCCTACATTCACTATTCACTCCCCAACTCTCCTTCTACTCCTTATTGCCCTCCCTTACATTCCCTGTAACACCTTGTATCAGTTATCATCATTGTCCATCCACTCCTCCTGCCCTTCACAGCTGTGAAACCCCACAGAAAACAAGGAAAAACAAATTGCACTAAGGTGGTGGTAAAGATAAGATCACATTAGTAGAAAGGCAAAAATACAAATAATCCATGAGTGGGAGAAGATCCCATCAACATTCAAGAAGCCAGGGAAGAAGTTTTTGTCATGGAACATCTAAGAGATACTTGCCCTCAGAACAAATCCAGGACATGTCTAATGGGAGGTCAACTGGCCAAGTACTGAGTTCTATCCAGCATCATCAAGGCTATAATGCTCACTGCCTGCTAGCAGGGCTATTTGGGGCTTTTGCCTTTGGCCACAGTGGATCTGTCAGCTGCTCTTTGCAGATGGGTTTTGAGCTCCCAGTGTCCTCCATAGCCTTCTAAAAATTGGGTGTTCATAATCTTAGCTCTGATACTTTTCACCATATATGAGTTTTGGAATTGTCATCTTTGAATCATACTAGCTGGTGTGCTACTTCTGTGTAGACTTAGGTGATTCCTGCTTTGACGGCTGTTTGTTTGAAGACAAGCCTTTAAGACCGCATTTGCTATTTCATTTGAGAGCTGGGCACCATCTACTTTCTTCACCACACTTTGTTGTAACACCCTTATCTTCAGTGATCATTTCATGAAGTGAGTCTGGAGCAGGGCCTTGATGTAACAATTAATTGTTCTTAAATTGGAGTTCAGACTTAGTGTGAGCACAGAACTCCATTCCGGATCTATGCTATTATGACGATTATTAATTTTAATTAATTATTAATATTATTAATTTTCTGTAGTTAGTATTAATGACTTAACACATATGTCATATGACTTAATACATATGTCATATCATTCCATAGTTTAATTATATCAAACATAATTGTACCATGACTTCCATAATCAATCTCTGAACATATTTAACAGCCAAAAAGTAACTTAAAAGATATTTACAAAGTAGACATTTGCATGTATGATTCTGTATGCTTGAAAAATGATCACCTCATCACTCTAGATGACATCAGAGAGGGAATTTCAACTTCAACGATAGCCAGAGTATGTATGTACAGAGAGAAGCAGGGGACCTAGAGCTCTTCAGTCATGTGCTTCAGTAATGGCTAAAAACAAAACAAAAAGAAGCCACCTCGCTGCTAACAAGTCAATGCCACTCATCGTGACCCTACAGACAAGGTAGAGGTGCTCCTGTGAGTTTCCAGGACTGTAACTGTTACTAGAATAGAAAGCCTGCATTTTTCCCTTAAAGCAGTTGGTAGTTTCGAACTGCTGACTTTATGGTTAGCAACCAAACACACAATCACTAGGCCACCAGGACCTAGTGTGTAAAATCCTCAAATGACACCTTTAAAAAGGAAGCGATGAGCTTTGTTATGCCGAGTCCTGGCTTGTCTCCATAAGAAATTTCCAATTTCTAAACCGTGCTATCGTGGCTGCCACGCACAGACATATGCAGGGCTGAGTTCCTTTTCTGAGGATCTCTGTAAGTTTCTCTGAAAACTAACCTGTAGAGTGACTCAGCAGATTTGATATAACTGCAATAAGCTGCTTTCTTTTCATGAGATTGTACTAATAAAGCGCGATGACTTTTCAGCATTCTGAGATCCCAAATGTGTCCACATCCATGTACCACCAACAAGCCGAAGAATGAAGGCACAATTCAAAACCCTGGGACATAGAAGAGAACACCAATTATCTTATTCCATATCAGCAGCAGCCTCCTTAGAAAGATAGAAGTTATGTGTAAGAGCCACTTTCAATTAAAAAATGATGAGCTTATTTATGTGACAGTATGTCTTCTGGCTTTTGCTACTCTTTGCTCTTGAGAAGCATGTACAGATTTGATGGCAGGGGTGGGAAATCATAGGTCGTTAACTCTTTCTGTTATGAACAGAAAATGGGCTGTATAAAAGAGGTCACAGAAGCACGGATCTAATTTGAAATTGAGACAGTAATTAACCACCCAAAGAGAGGTAACGATTGAGACAACAACATACTGTCGTGCAAAAATCTCGGTGACTCAATTTGATGTAAATAATGTGCTCTGAGTTCCTTCTGAATGATTTATAATCTCTAATGACCAAGCTGTCACTGGGAGGACAATCAACGCTTTGTCCATTGAAAAGGTTGAATTAAGAAATAATTGTCCTCCTTGGTTGAAAGTGCAAACATTCAAGAGTCATATGTTTTAAGACGCTCCTTTCTATACTTCTCTGAATGTCTCATGAAAGGTAAATATTTTTCCCATGAAAACATTTCCAAGATCTTTAACTAACAATAATCGAAAACACATTAAAACCAAAATATAACTAGCTTTTAAATACAACTTTAATCGAAACTCTTACTAATTAAAAATTTTATTAAACATAAAAATACAAGCATATTACTGAAGAAAAAAGCTAGTGCAATCCCAGATTTTAAAGGTAATTTTTAGTTAATTTACTTCAGAAATTTTGGTTATCTAGTTAGTTTACTTCATCCTGGTATAAAAAGACAGAACATATATATGAGACACACACACATCCCAAAATGGTTAGTAAGTATAATAATGGATTAATGATATTTTATTAGTAGTAAATCCACCTATGTATCATTACAAATGTGATATATACCATGAATGGGAGAGAAGACTCCATTTAACTTATGATCATGGGGAGAATAAGTTTGAGTGGCAACGTTCAAAAACTCTTCCAAGTATTTCCAGATTACCAAATACATGGTATTATGTCTGATTTTCTACTGGATGACAGGTACATCAAATAGAATGCTAATACTAACAAGTCTCTGGGTGATACAAATAATTGACATGCTTGCTATTGACCAAAGGGTTGGATGTTTGAATCCACTCAAAGGTGACTGACTGTCTACATCCTGAAACTCAGCCATTGAAAAGCCTATGAAGCACAGTTCCAGTTACAGACACATGGGACACCCATGACTTGTAATCTATTCTGTGGTAACTGGGAAGGCCAGCTACACGTCTAATAACAGTAATATTTTAAAATATCAATGCTTTATACAAAATCCAAATGCATGTTTTTATTCCTCAGATGTTCTCCAAAATGGTCCTTAAGAAGGGGTTGGAAAGGATTTATGGCTAGAATGAGTAGAGCTCTATACATATTTTTAACATAAGCAAATGTCTCCTGTCACATATGTCTTGAAAGAGAAGAATAATGTTCTTGGGTATAAGCAATAAATACAGTTCGATGTGAAGACATGGGACCAAAATGTATCCTGCTGTTACCACATATTACACTATTTCATACTTAATCTTCTACAGGGAAACACCAAAACAATGAGCCTGAGACATCAGTGTCTCTCACTTCTCAATCTCAAAGCCGATCACATAGTCCCAATAGCCTGAACAATGTAGCACTGGTACAGGGACAGGCATTTAGAACAATGGAACAGGAGAAGAGCCCAGATATAAACTGGTGGCATAGCTTCAAGCCACCACAGAGTGACAAACTGATAGACAAGTGGTGGTGATGAAGATCAAGGATTGAAGCCTTCAGCATGGATTGGATTTACATGTAAAGAAAATTAAAGTCCTCACAAAAGGATCAGTAGGTAGCTTCATAATAAATGGCGAAAAGATTGAGATTGTCAAGGATTTGAAATACCAGCAGGGTTACCCACAGGGAGCAAACAAGTTTCAGACGAAGAACAGACTGCGAGGAAGGAATAGTGTGTCTACTTCTGAGGAATTAGCCATGGGAACCTTATAGACAGAATCTGCAGAAGAAGGCAAAAGGACCCACAGCTCACCCCACACACCAAAACAAACTCAAGAGGGATTAAAAGGATAAATATAAATCCCAGAACTATAAAAAAAAAAACTATTGAAAGGGACAAACAAAAGGCTGCTAATACAGGGCATTAAAACTACCGTGCATAAAACACACACACACACACACAATAGAAGATGAAATGTATTACTCCAAACTCACTGCCAATGCGTTGGTTAGAAATCATGGTGACTTTATAGGACAGAGTAGACCTCTCCCTGTGGGTTTCTGAGACTCTTCTCCCACAAAATTACTGGTGATTATGAATGTTGACCTTGCGGATTACAGTCCAACGTACAACCACCACATCATCAAAACCCCAAACCAAACTCACTGCCATTGAGTCAAGTCTGACTCCAGGAGACCTTGTAGAACAGAGTAGAACTCCCCTGTGAGTTTCTGAGACTGTTAACTATTCATCAGCGTAGAAAGGTCCATCTGTCTTTTTCCCTTGGAGCTGGCTGGTGGTTTAGAATTGCTGACCCTTTGAATTGCAGCCCAGTGAATAGTCAACGAATACCACTAAGGACTCTTAAATTGGATGACTGAGACATACTAAAGTATGTCAAGGGTAAAAGGAGAAGTCACAGACTGGGAAAACATTTTTGGCAAGGACACATCAGACAAGGGACTGATCTCAGAAATCTATAGAAAAATGCAACACGTCAACAAGAAAAATATGAATGCTCTAAATAGGAAATGGGCAAAGGAAATAAAGATACAATTCACCGAAGAATACATACAGAGGTCAACAAACATGTAAAAGGACCAAAATTCATGGTTGAGGCTCAATGTGGAACTGTGCGCCCATAGACTTCTCTTATTGACAGTGTCTGGAGAAAATCAATGATGACAATAGTGTAATTGATTTATAATCCAGTGGGGTGACTGACAGTGCTATAGTTTTTTATTTATATAGGTGTCTTGCTTTTTTTTTTTTTTGCTTTCTTTTCTTTTCTTTGTGTGTGTGTGTGTGTGTGTGTGTGTGTATGTTCTATTTGTTTGTTTGGTTGCTGGTTGGTTTACAGCTGTTATTGATCCAGTTGGTCCTATGGGGTTGTGACTTTGTCAGACTACAGCCAGCAAAATAAGCCTGAGACATGCAAACCCCATTAATAAGCAGATGGTGGCTGGGCTTCCAATGAACTCTAGCCCCAATCTAAGAAAAGTTATTTCTGATAGCATGGCTCTGCTCGATACTCACCTTCATGAAATGATCACTGAAGATAAGGAGGCTGTAGGAACGTATTGTGAAGAAAGTAAATGGTGCCCGGCTATCAATCAGAAGAGTGTCTGGGGTCTTCAAGGCTTGTATTCAAACAAGCATCTAAGCAATGAGTCAACAAAGTCCACATGGAAGAAGCACACCAGCTTGTGTGATCCAAAGATGACAATTACAAAATTCAAATATGGCTAAGGGAAAAGGTTCAGAGCTAAAATTATGAACACCTAATTTGTAGAAGACCCTGGAAGAGAGTGGGAGCTCACACCCCATCTGCAGAGGAACTAGTCAGACTGAGCCACTGGCAGAACCACTCCAGCCACCGGCAAGATCTCGAATAACCTTACTATCAGGCAGAGACCATCATGATCTTGCTTATGCTGGGTTGAATTCATACTTGGCAGTTGACCTTCCTATCAACCCGACCTGAATTTGGTCTGACAGCAAGTAGCTCTTCCTTGTTCCAAAGTGATGATAACTGATACAAGGGTTGATGAGGGATGAAGCACAGGAGGAGTGGATGGAGCTGTAAGAATTATAAACTCTATATATGAGGGGGTAACCCCCAAGTGGAATTATTTTTCTAAAGCTACGTATTTAAATTATTTCACAAAATAACCTTATCACCTTCAAATTACTCTCCATTACAATTGATACCTTTGTCAAATCTGTCATTCCATTATTAGAAACATTTTTCAAACTCACTTGTTTGGATGGCTGACAGCACCTCCCTCATTTTTTGTTTGTTTTGTTTTGTTTTGTTTCTTCACCTCTTCTGTGTCGTCAAATTGCTGCCCTTTCTTGCACTTCTTCATTTGCAGAAACAAAAGGAAGTCACATGTAGTGAGTCAATTGAGTCCGATGCATAGGGCAGGAGGAGCATGCTGTTTGGTGCCAAAACTGAGATGGTTGTATGAGCAGATGCATTGTCATGGTGGCAAAACCAGTCCCCTGTTTGCCACCAATCAGGTCTTTTTGTCGCATAATGTTAAGCAATCTTTATAGAACCTCTAAATAGAAAATCTGCTTAACATTCTGACCTGGTAGAGCAAACTCCAAATGCACTATCCCCCTCATATTGAAAAAAACACACCATGATCTTGATCTTTGATTTCACTAGACGAGCCTTTTTTGGGGGGTGAGGTGATGATGGTGTCTTCCACGTCTTGACTGATGTTTTCTTTCGAGGTCATGCGGATAGCACCATGTCTCATCACCAGTAATGACCTTGGGGAAAAGCTTGGGTCACTTTGGAGCTGTTCTTTCAAAGCACAGCATGTTTCCATTTGATTCCCTTTTTCCTGGTCAGTCAGAACCCGAGGCACCAATTTCACAGCGACCTTGTCATTCCCAAATCTTCCATTAAATTCTCTGAACTGAGCTCCAAGTTGGTCCAGATAACTTCCCCTATCTCTTTAATGGTGGGTCTTCTAGCACAAGTGCAAGGACGCTGTCAACATTTTTGTCCATTCAGAAAGTTGACAGATGTCCAGAATGAGGTTTGTCACCAAACAACATTGCACCTTTTTTGAAACAAGAGAACCACTGGTACACTTGAGTTTTTCTCATAGCAATGCCCTTGTAAGCTGTGTTCAGCATCACAATAGTTCCTGCAGTATTTTTCTTGAGCAGGAAATAAAATTTCACAGTTGCATGCTCTTCTCTTAAACCAGCCATCACAAAAAACAAGGTTCCAGTGAAACTGCTTTTATGAAAAAATTTACTGTGACCAGAGAGAACCTTCCCAGGCAGTGCCACTGGGTGCACTAACTCAAGTGAGTTGCTCAATGCGCACCTAGTGCATCCTATCAAAACTCTGCCCAGCAGAGATTTTTTCCATTGTTTTTATGGGGGGGGGTGTACCCCCTCTTATACCAGGTAGAGATTGCTGGATCATAGAGTATTTCTATTTCCAATGTTTGATGGAGCACAACACTGCTTTCCACAAATGTTGCACCAATTTACAGTCCCACCCTCACTGTATGAGTGTTGCAGTTTCTTAGCACCCTCACCACCATTTGTTTTCTTGCTTTAAAAAAAATGTTTACTTTAATGATTTGTACATAAATGAATGTCTGTCTAAGGAGAGTGAATCTAGCAATGACCCAACAATATAGGCATGAGCAAAAGAATGAACTCGGTAAATGTTATTCTCCATTCCAATTCAAATATTAAGAAATACATTTAGTTAGTAGTGGAGGGAATAGTAATAATTAGAGATTTGAAGACATAGACGATCATGGGGTCACCTGAGTTAGAATCACCTCCATGGCAAAGAGCAAAAGCAAAAGGATGCCGAGTTATTCACCAGCAAAAGTTGTAAATGTATCGGAAAGGAAAAACAGATAAAGTTGTCTCGTCATTGTGGAGGAAGGCTATACTGTGCTGTGGGGTGGCGTGGGGTGGCATGGTATGTCGTGGAGTGGCATGGCATGGCATAGCGTAGCATAGCATAGTATAGTATTGTAGAATGTAGACAGATGAACATTGATACGGATTCCCTCCTAGAATCTAAGAGTGGCTCAAAGCAGAGAATGCAGCGCTTGAGCAAACAGCCAACTGCAAATTCTCAATGAGACACAATTTCACATTGTAAGATGTTTGGTTCTGGGATGACTTTTCCTGTTTGAGTTTCCACTAGCTCTTCGTCTCCTCGATATCATTTCGTTTATTTTTAGACTGAACTTATTTATTAATTTTCTATAATTTTCCATCACACGTTTCCCATCTAAACAGGGGCTAATGATGCTCACTTCGATGGGTTTTTGCAAGGATTAAATGGAGGCCATAGAAGACATCCACGAGCAACCCTTAATAATTCTTATTAAGAAAACAGTTTGTCATTTGGAAACAATAGGGTTAAATCAAATAAATAGTTACCTGAACATGAATAGGAAAAGTTGTTGTTAAGATTTCTGTAAGAGCTTTCTAAGAATTTAATTCTGTCTTCTCAGCATTCTAGCATCCATTGCCAATAGCACTCAGAGGCAATGTGCTAGTCCAAAGAATACTGGTGTGAGTGTCAGGAAGCCTGCGTTTTAGTGCCACTACTGTGGTAGAGCAGTGGTCCGGCTCTTCATTGCAAGGACAGTGATTCAACTCTACCAGTCACTTCACAGGACAAAGATGTAGCTTTTTGTTCCCACAAGATTTACAATCTATTTTTTATTGTGTATATTTTTGCCACAATTAGAAAAAGACTAAATGAATAAAAACTAGTACCAGAAATAAAAATATATTCTAGAATTGAATGTGGTGAATTGTATACCTCTTCTTGATATGATTGAATAGTTGAATCGTATGACATGTGGATGAAGTGCTAATAAAACTGTTGAAAAGGGAAAAAAAAAAGGATTTGCAGCCTTAGACACCTCCGATAAAGTTGCTATGAATTGGAACCAAATACATAGCCGTGGCTTATGGTAACTGCGGTAAAGACGAATGACCCCACCCATATCTAGTTCTCTTCTACTTTTTGGTTACATGGAATACTACATTTCTAGTCACTTGTAATAATTTAGGATGGTGCTACTATTTCCAGCCAAGCAACTAGGAGCAGAAATTGCACATGTCATTTCTGAGCTGTGGCAATGACTAGCCTTGGAATTAATCAATTCCCTTGTCACAGTGGTTCTAAAAGGCACAGGTTAAGGGAAGGAAAGCATCATATGAACACTACAAAGACTTACAAAGTCATATCTTAGAAAAGAGCTGCCCTGATGAGCTGCCAAGGTCACCAGTATTTAGGACCTCCTAAACAAGAAACAGGTAGGAGCCTTGATGGTGTAGTGGTTACCAATTGGGTTGTAATCTGCAAGGTTAGCAGTTTGAAACCACCAGCCGGTCCATGGGAGAAAGTCAGGGCTTTCTACTCCCCTAAAGAGTTATTGTCTCCAAAAGTCACAGGGACATTCTGCCCTGTCCTACAGGATCGCTCTGAGTCAATATTCACTCGATGGCAGTGTGCTTTTGTTTGTTTGTTTGTTTGTTTTAATCGGGAACAAGAAACACATTCATGAGCTGAGCCACTGTGACGCTGGGGTGTATACGTTACGAAGGCATCAACTATTCTACGCGGACTGCACTCACCATCAATGCCAATATGAAGTACCTGGTTTCCCCTGAGCTCCAGCTTCCTTGTGCCTGTGAAAGAAAGAAGTAGAAACTACCACTTCAGATGCCCCTAGCTGGGTGCATGCTCATCCACAATCTTCCTCAATGCCTGCCCTTCTTGTCTTGCAGACTTCTCAATAAGATGCTTTGAAATGTATCAAGGGCCTTACACATACAGTCTTATAAACAAAAGCTGTTGCTGTCAAAGCCGACAGCTTCCAAGGCAGATCTTGCTATTTCTGAATTAGGCATTTGGAATAACGTCCATTTAAATTTTTAATTTAGCTCTGTGGAAATGTTCCTCCTTTTCAGGGGGAGGATCTGAATAGGCTTTTTGCCTTGTTTTGCCGGGATTTGGCATCACAATTGTGAGAGTGCAGAGGACCCTCCCTGACAGAGCAAGCCTCTTAATGCTGCCCTGGCTCTTATCACTGCCCTGGCTCTTCTCGCCTATTTTCCCTCATCACTTCCTTGTGAGTTTTATTTCCAGTGCCCTTAGCTGGCACCCTGATTCTACAGGCCAGCCTTCTCCAAGGGTGCCTCTTCTAGAAATGACTGCCTTAATGTGCAGAAGCATGCCACTGCCACTCTCCTCATTCCTTCTGAGTGTGGCCTGGAAGGGAAGGAGCAGCTCACTCCTTCAGACTCTTTAGCACATGACAATGCCGGAGCCAGTCCAAGGATCAACAGGACCCCTTGGAAAGCCAGTAGCACTCCTGTGATGAGGACAACAGTGGACTAGGTAACTGGGTGAGGACAGTTCTGGATTTGGACTCATGCAACGTGAGGCGACAGTGTTGGATCTGTGATTTGGTATGCAAGTGATTTTCGGCAAGTTTCGTCTTAAAAAACCTCAGTTCTCTCCTTTGTGAAATAGGCTAACGGTGACCACTGTCCAGCATAAGTGGGGAATAAAAGGGAGACGTCGGACAGGACAAGATATGACAAAATAACAATTTATAACTTATCAAGGGCTCATGAGCGAGGGGGGAGCAGGGAGGGAGGGGAAAAATGAGGACCTAATGCCGGGGGTTTAAGTGGAGGGGAAATGTTTTGAGAATGATGAGGGCAATGAATACACAAATGCGCTTTACACAAGTGATGTATGTATGGATTGTGATAAGAGCTGTATGAGCCCCTAATAAAATGATTAAAAAAAATAAGACAGTTAACGAACGTAAAGTGCTTCTATCAAAGTCTAACTCCACAAGCAACCACAAAGGGCAGTTTTCTCATTCGTCTTAGCTTGGGAAGAGAAATCTGGACAGGGTTGGAGAGCAAAATCAGTAACCAGTTGGCATGGAGCCACTTCTGATGCCTGTCAATGTCATGTGTGCCAGCATAGAACTTTGCTGTGCAGGGTGTTCACCGATTGACAGCTCATAATTATATCCCCAGACCTTTCTTCTGGGCTTCCTCAGGGTGGACTTGAACCTCCAACTTTCAGCTAGCAGACAAAGGTGTTAACCATTTATACTACCCAGGGACTTACGTCATAAAGACTCTGGATATCTGAAATGGAGAGATGAAGTCCATAAGCATGCTTATAATTTTATCGAGAACTAGTACTATCTAATTTTATGGTAATTTTTAAAAGATGAAAAAGACTGATAATTAAAAATTATTCAATTGGCACGATGCCTTTTGTGGAGTTTTCCCCTATTGAGTTTTAGGGAAAGATCGGAAGAATCGATAGAGAAGATAACATGATTCCATTTTAAAAGGAATCCTTGGTAGTCTGAACATGTTGCCATCACTCAATTAGATACAGCATCCAAACAAATAGAGGAGTTCAAGTCTTGGAGATCAGTAGACCTCTCACGTTTATAACGCCTTCACTAGATACCGCGGCATGCTGAGCTGTAGTTGGGTACACAGAAATCTAAAAGACTGTCTACCCTCTATAGGACCAGTGGTGTGAGTGGCAAATATAGGACCAGTGGTGTGAGTGGCAAAACAGGGAGGGTAAAGAGAGAATGGGTAGGAAAGAGGGAACCGATTACATGGAACTGTGTGTGACCTCCTCCCTGGGGGACAGACAACCGAAAAGTGGGTGAAGGGAGACGTCGGACAGGGCAAGATATGACAAAATAACAATTTATAACTTATCAAGGGCTCATGAGCGAGGGGGGAGCAGGGAGGGAGGGGAAAAATGAGGACCTAATGCCGGGGATTTAATTGGGGGGGAATTTTTTTGGGAATGATGTACAAATGCGCTTTACACAATTGATGTGTGTATGGATTGGGATAACAGTTGTATGAGCTCCTAATAAAATGTTAAAAAAAAAAAAAGACTGTCTACCCTCAAGAGAGATCTGATCAAGAAAAAAATCCAATGACCAACTCTTTTCAATCCAGTTGGTAAGCACTGCAATGGATATGAACAAGGGTTGTTAGTGGAATTCACACTCTGAGACCCATCCCCAAGAAGAGTGGAAGTGTGTGCGTGCATTTTCATGAGACACAGGTGCCGTTCAAGCAAGGCTTCTTGGCAGTTAGCCCTTGACTTTCCAGACTACTTTAAACACTAGGCAGTTTCCCACAGGACTGAGTTTCTGAGTACAATTTTTCCCAGTCTCTCTTATGAATACACACGTACACACACACACATAAAATCAGTCATCGTATAAAAATTCTATCAGGCTAGTAAAGTATTCTGTGTCTCGAAGCATGATTTCTTTGGGAATGAAGAGTTTTCAGTTTAAAGAGAACTTCGCTAAAATGCAAATTAGCAAGCAAATGGTTGGCCTTGTCAGTCACAAGTCATGCTGGAAGTCTTGCAGGAGGGTGTTACGGAAACTAAACACGCAGAGAAGGAGGTAGTGGCAGTTAGAGAAAGACCATCCCCAGGCAAAACTGCCATCCCTGCTCTGTTCGGACTCAGGCAGGCAGGGCTCGATCCGTCTCATCAGGGAGGCTTGGGGTCAGTTCAATCCCACTTGCTGCGAATGAAAAAACGAGAGGAATGAAGAGTCCGTTAACTCAGAGCAAGTTTAATCAGCGAGAACGGATGGATCCATTTTCCTGTTGGATAGCTGCTCTTGATGAAGGCTTGTGGGATAATGATGGGGTCCTTATTGAGGCCAGGTTCGAGCTGGGCCCAAATCTGACTACCTTTTTTCCCCCCACTCTTCAATGCTTCCTATTTTTTCTTTGACTTATCTCTCCTTTACTTCAGTTCCCCATCTTTCCAACAAGGAATATGGGAAGCCTCAGGAAGAGCACTTATGAACACATTTATAATAAATATGAGTGATGTTGTATGTTATGTCCGAAGAACTACAACTAAATTCAACAGTAATGGTAGTTGTGTGAAACCTGGCACCCTCAGATCTTAGCCCCTAGTGACCTCTCCCTGTGTACTTATAATGGATAATCCCTTTGCTGTGGACTTCCCCTGAGAGGTAAATAAAAAGCTAATGTGCTCAATTGCTGGACAACAGTTCAAGTCTACCTCACGGTAAAACCTGGTAATCTACTTCCCCCAGACCAGACATTGAAGATCCTATGGACCACAATTCCATTACGATACACATGGGGTCGCTATGCTACACAGAGAAAAATAGGCCCACCTTAACAAAAGTAATAAACCCGGGCATAATTGTGGTGGCATCTTGCCAATGGGATATGAGTATAGAATATTCATGAGCACAAAAAATGTCTACGTTGCTTGATGGATGTCCACCTCGTACTCAGGGATCTAAGCTGGAAACAGAAGTCATTTCTAATTGATCCATTCACCTCGCTATCCTAAGAGTTAATCATACTCTTCACATTTTGATTCTGCGGTATTTCTTGAAGCCATTTCCCATCCTTTCCCACCCCCACAGCCCCTGCCAGCATCAAGCTCAGATAAGTAAAACAGCCTCAGGAGACATCTCATGCCTCCAGTCTTGCCCCTTAGATCCATCTCTAGCGCAGGTTCCAGATTTTAAAGACAAACTATGATTCCGCATCCTTCCCTTTGATGACCGCCCAGCTCCTGTAAGAGAACATCTGAGCGGCTCCTTGTGGCATCTAGTAATTTTGAGAACAGGAAGATGATAAAGATGGTAGTAATGACAGTTAGCATGGGTGACAATTCACCAAGTACTACCATGTGCCAGATGCACTGCACTAAACTTTATTTTTAATGTATTTCATTTAATTATTTGAGTAACCTTATAAAATAAACTTATTATCGTTCTTTTGAAAAGTCCTGGTGCTGCCATGATTACATACTCAGCTGCAAGCCCAAAGGTGAGTGTTTTGAATTCCCAGTTGCTATAGTGAAGAAAATGATGGCAATCTCTTTCCATAAAGATCACACCCTTGGACAAGTCTACTCTGGCTTAGAGAGTTTCTGTTAGTTGGAATTTACTTATGGGAATTTTTTTCTATTTCTTTTCTTTTTTAGTAGGGGAGAGTGGGCTGGAAATAGGGAATATTATCTCTCCAGTACTAAAGAAGGAACTCCTTTCACAGTTTGTCCCACTGTTAAATTTTGGGGAAGAGATTGGATCCAAGATCTGCCAGACCATACTAAGTGTTCACTAAAAGTTCTGGCCTGTTATATTGCATTTCCATGCTTCTACTAACCCAAAGGACAATGATAAGAACAAAAGCTGCTTTGTCGTTTTTAAGAGATCTCGTGTCTAAGAATTAAAGAGAAAAAAGTTTCTGCAAAACTCCTTCTACAATTAAGTTGGATAAAGCTGAACTGGTCATGCAAATGTTTCAGAAGAACCATTGTCTAGTTAAATCATGGCTTGGGTCTCCAGGGTAAGCAGCAATGGGGAGTGTTTTGTTCTCTTAAATCCCAGCAAGAACTGGAGAAAAGCCAAGCACAAAAGGACAAGTACAACATGAGTTCACTGAGTTAAGCTTTAAAAAAAATATCAAAAGGGCATGGGGAAAAAGCTACTGTATACAAACCTTCCTGGGGTGAGGACCAGGTAGTATGGGAG
>NW_022103912.1:7340694-7341880 GCF_000313985.2 Echinops telfairi | reverse complement strand
CCAAGGGGAGGGTATTGTTTATATCTCCACAGAGAAAGAGGGACCAGACTCCAACCCAGTGCTCCAAGATGTGAATGTAACATGCTGGCGTGCAGTAGGGAACCAGTGGACAGGTCTGAGGGACCAGCTCCAATCCCAACTATGTGGACAGCCCCCCCTCCCCCCAGAAGGACAACTTCAGAGGACAACACTAAAGCTGCAGCTCAGGGAGAGGGACATGTCTGATCAGAGCACAGACGAAGAAGTGAAGGGGGAGGAAGAGAGAGCGGAGCACATCCTGGATGATGTCCACACTCAGAGCAGCCAATGCACAGAGAGGACCATATGGTCGGCCCCACTATGAGACACAACATTCCTCACTGACCCATAGCCCTACAGGGGACAACACTGGAGACACACTGTGGGAATTGCACCTGATCTGACCCCACCACACCGAGGCAAAACACTAAGGTAATGCAGCAGAGCAGCAAGGGGAACAGAGCAAGGAAGTCCTGAGGGAATACCAAAAATAGACTTCAGGGCCAAGATGTGGCACCCCATCAGACTCAACCGGAAAACACTCTAAAGGTCAACAAATAGACCCTGAACTATTTACAGACTGTTCTTTTTATTTTATTTTTTTGTCATTGTTTTTTGTTGTTATTGTTTTCTTTTCTTTTCTTTTGTTGCTTTGTTTTGCTCTATCTTATTTTTGTGCACATTATTATCTCTGCAGGTCTATCTAGATAAAATAGGCAGGAAAAACAATCTGGAGGACAAAACAATGGGACCAATGGTTCTGAGGAGACATGGGAGACTGGGAGGTTGGAGAAAGGAAGTGGTGGTAACAAACCCAGGGAGAAGGGAACAACAAGTGATCCAAAATCAGTGACTGGGATGGAATAAGAGGCCTGGTAGGGCTTGACCAAGGGCAATGTAAGCGAGAGGAACTACTGAAACCCAAATGAAGATTGAGCATGATAGTGGGACAAGAGGAAAGTAAAAGGAAATAGAGGAGAGAACTAGGAGGTAAAGGACATTTTTAGAAGTCTACATACAGGCATGTACATACATAAATATATTTATATACGACAATGGGGAAGTATATCTATGTGCATATATTTATAGGTTTAGTATTAAGGTAGCGATGGACATTGGGCCTCTACTCAAGTACTCCCTCAATGCAAGAACACTTTGTTCTATTAAA
>NW_022103912.1:7277624-7339555 GCF_000313985.2 Echinops telfairi | reverse complement strand
AGGTATCAGGCATCAAAGAACAAAAAAATCACATCATTGTGAGTGAGGGAGAGTGCCGAGTGGGGACCCAAAGCTCATCTGTAGGCAACTGGATATCCCCTTACAGAAGGATCGCGGGAGGAGAAGACCCAGTCCGGGTGCAGTGTAGCAATGATGAAACATACGTTCCTCTAGGTCCTAAATGATTCCCCCATCCCCACTATCATGACCCCAACTCTCCCTTACAAATCTGCTAGAGCAGAGGATGTATGCTGGTACAGATAGGAACTGTAAACACAGGGAATCCAGGACAGATGACCCCTTCAGGACCAGTGCTGAGAGTGGCGATACCTGAAGGGTGGAGGGAAGGTAGGGTAGAATGGGGAAACAAGGATCTACATATAACCTCCTCCCTGGGGGATGGACAGCAGAAAAGTGGGTGAAGAGAGACGTCGGTCAGTGTAAGATATGACAAAATAATAATAATTTACAAATGATCAATGGTTCTTGAGGGAGCGGGGCAGGGAGGGAAGGGAAAGAATGAGGAGCTGATACCAAGGGCTCAAGTAGAAAGAAAATATTTTGAGAATTATGAGGGCAACAAATGTACAAATGTGCTTAATACAATGGATGTATGCATGGATTGTGATAAGAGTTGTACGAGCCCCCAATGAAATGATTAAAAAAACCGGAAAAAAACTGTAAAAAAAAATCCAGACACGTTTGATTTGCCATACAATTCATGCTGTTGTACGTGACAGATCAACATGGTTAATGCCACCATTGAAGGTCTACATCAAGTTATTCACACTAGTGGGTAAACATCTTTGTTTCTGCAACTATTGGGAAGAGTTTCTTTTTTTATTTCTTTGTTTTCAATAAATTTTACTTTTGATTATAGAAAAATAGGAAAGGAGTATACTGACCCATGCATGCATGTATTAGACCCTGTCGTGGAAATCCTGGAGCTTGTCCATAGCACCAGGATAGCGTCTAGTGAGCATGCTTTGGGTGCTAACAGGTCGTTTGTGCTTTGAATTGAGAAGGAAAATATACAATTCAAGAATATGCTCATTTTCTCTTTTTTCCCAATACTTGTATTGAGGTATACCCTATACCATACATTTCATTAGTTCATTCATATTTCGCAAAAGTTGCATACATATTGCCATAATCTGTTTCAGTGCATCCTCTCTGGTCTCATTTTGATTATCTGCGCCCCAATCCTTTTCAAGTTCACCCCACAATCCCTGATAAGCTATCGCATCAATTATGGTCTCTATGCTCTGTGCTTAATAAACTGGGGCATATACAAATAAAACCCCCAAAAAATAAAATAGTTTATATTAGAAAGAAGAAAAAAAAATCTACTGGTAATATTAAATTAAACAAGAGCAAAAAAATCTCTGTTGAGAAACAAGTCAGAAATATTTAAACCCAGAAACAATCCAGGATGGGTTGAGAGGGCGATCAAATGTGCCACTGTCATGTCATCCATCGCAGAGCTCCATACACTAGCCTCAAGTTTAAAATCATCCCTGTCTGATATATGCCATGACAAGACATGTTCAGTGATCACAGCGCAATTGTTGTTATTCTGGCTGCTGTTTACTTGGTTCCAACACATTCCAACCTCATGTACGACAAAAGGAAATACTGCCCACCCTCACAGCATCCTCATCATTGTTACCTTCGAGCTCATTGTTGCAGCTCTCGTGCCAGGAGGAACTTCCTCCTTTTTGCTGACCCCTACCAAGCATGTCCTTCTGCAGGGACTGGTCTCTCCAGATCACATGCCCAATGCACGTGGGATAAAGTCTTGTGGTCCACATTTCTAAGAAGACTGCTGATGATTAGAATCCTCTTATATTACTAAGCCCCAGACAGAGGAGTCCTCCTTAAACATATCCAAACACTATTTCAATAATGCCTAGTCTACATTCATATTTTCAGAAAGACATTATTTCTCACAACACATTTCCTTCCAAGGTTTCTGCAAGTGCAGCGCAGTGAATTATTTGATGTGCATCTTCTAGCCATAGCTTCTGCAACTCCCACCTCATTACCTTTGCCTCCCAGCACTGGATAAGAAAGTGGTGGAAGATAATAGTAGGATTTCATTGTGAATTTCCGTTATAGGATTCATTCTGATTGGGATTCTGCTATGCTTAAAATGAGTCATTTGAGAAACAGGAGGGGAGATGTCACTACTAGTAAGAACCAGGAGTGGAGCACGTCCCTCACACCCCAAGATCCCTGTGCAGGGAACTCCTAGATCCAGGAGACAGCTTTGACCCCGGAAGAATGATAGAGGAGCTGCAGCAAAGAACCAGGAGGCAGAGCAGTGGACTGCCCAGCTGGCAGAATGAGTAATGCTGAGTTCTTTGGGCAGCAGCCTGGATCATGGAGTGGGATCCATCTGGGTACTCGTGATAGTTAAGGTTTATTGTGCCAACTAGCCGATAAACACATGTGGGATTAACTGAAAGGCAGAGAAATAAATGACTCAGTGAGCCTCACCTGCCTAGTTCTCGGGTCTCTTGTTTCTGATGATTGGACCAGGGTGCAGCTGCCTTAGCCAGTTCCCTGCTTCAGCTGGCAAGGCTCACTTCCTGAGAAACATCCCTTAGGAGAAGCTACATGGACCTACCCCGATGCAGCCCTGGGTGCTGGAGCAGCTGTGTGGAGACCCCTGCCAGCACTGAGATGCTTACATGTTCACTGACTTGGCATTCCTCCCACAGTCGGCATCATTATGTGTGTTTTGTGAGATTGAGGAGGACTTTGTAGATTGGTATCAGTCATATGGGCTAATGTTGGACTTATGGGCTTGGACAGCACTGAGTTAGGATGCTTTTATATACCCTTTATATAAAACTCTCTCTTATACATAAATGAGTTTCTGTGGATTTGTTTCCCTAGTTTACCAACACAGTACTTAATTGAGGGAGTTGGAGCTGGATGTCTTGGAATTGAGGATTACAGGAGAGTGGCATGCCCTTTGGGCACTTATTAGCAGCCCCCAAAGAATTCTGTAACATGTCTTTAAAGAATACCTCTAACCTGAGCATTTCCCACCTGAATTGTAACCTGTTAATTTCCATAATAAACTCGTCACACGTAAGAGCATTGCTGTGAGTTCTGCATGGCCATCACTATGAATTGGAGACCGTAGTAACAAAGTAGAGAGTGCCTTAGGAGACAAGCAAGAACAGTGAATAGTCTTGTGTGAGACAGAGCAACAAGGAGTGCCCAACTGCTAACCAAATCACTGACAGTCCAAAGCAGCTGAAAGTTGAATGGAAAAAACGATCAGGCTCTCAGCTCCTGTAAAAGTTACAACCTTGGAGTCTAGGTGGCACTATGAGTCCATTCTACCCTGCCCTACAGAGTCCCTGTAAGTCACAATCAACTAGAGGGCAAACAACAGTAGCAGCTTTATGGGTGGGAAAACCATGGAGGTGGGAAGGGAAATGATGGATGGCCCTGTCTCCCTAGTATTGTTCTTTCCTGAGGTCCCTCACACAGAGAAGCCTGGGTTTTCTTTCTGGAATAACATCAGCAGGCCCTTGGCCTGGCATTTCATGGGGTATAAAAATCACTAGGATGGGGGGTCGTGAGGGAGATTGATTATGAATTTGGGGGGGCTGGCGGACAGCTGGGAGAGTCATTGGGATCCTGATTGTTGCTGGAGGAAGGAGTATGCTGCTGGGGACGCAGTCACAGGAAACAGGAGCTGGCTTGCCTCTGGTGATGAGGTCTTCAGGGATTCTTCCTCCAGGCTGGCTTTGCAGCTGGGAATGTCAATCTCTCTCCTGAGCAGGGGCTTATTAACATTCGGAGTATCACTTTCAATTAAATTTCTGAAATGCTCATTTAGTTTCTAGTTAATAAGGCAGGATTGGACGCCATGTATGAGCCAGCAGGTTGTTTTGAAAGAATGAAAATAAAGGGCCGTGGGATAAGAGAGGTGGCAGGCTCTAGTCCTATGCCAACAGGATGCTAAAGCCACAGGTCACTGTTGCTTTTGCAAATGACGCAGGATACTTTTACAGTATTTTTCCCAATGGAGTATTTCAAGCAAATATTCGCTCTCTGGAAAACTAACATATTGTTCCCTGATGATCGAACAATTTCAACCAGTTTTTGCAGTCCAAATTAGTCAACGTTTGTATGAAAATGTGACTTAGGAGGTCTGATAGGATATGAAAAGCCCTTTTGAGGTAACAATGCTAATAATAACAATAATTAAGATCATAGTCACTCTTTATTATTTATTATTCATTTGTCAGTCTGCTGAAAATGTCGCTTATCCACCCTCATTTAGTTATCACACTCCACTCCCTCTGTGTCTGTTTGTCGTACTGTGCTGACTTGCCTGTGGCCGTGGTGCTGAAAGCTATCCCACTGCTATATCAAGTATCAGTCGGCTCATTTGTGGTGTGCAGGTTGTGCACAGCTTCCAGACTAAGATACATTAGGAAGAAATGTCTAAGGATTTACATCCAAAAAATTAGCTCATGAAAATCGGATGGATCAAGGCAGACCATTGTCTAATTCATGTGCCTTTGACATGTTCTCTGAGGTTATCAGACAGTGGAGGACATCCTGTTTGCTGAATAGAGGGTCCATGAGGCTAAGGGATACTCTCAATGAGATGGGTTGGTAGAGGAGCTGCAATGATGAACTTGAACTTGTGCGTGATTTGGGGAATGACAGTGTCGGGCACTGGTGGTTTCTGTAGGACATATGATCATCATGAGTAAGAGTTGAATCAACAGGAGCTATCCATCATGCCAACCTTGTGAAACAGGACTCATATCCCACTTCAGTTGGGGAAACTGAGATACAGATTTAATTTGCCCAGGATCAAAGAACTAATCAGTGCAAATGGAAACCTAGGTCATGAACAAGTAAAAGTCAGTCTGTCTTTTCTCTTCAGATCCCTTCTCACTGGCCTCATTCATTCTGTCCCTTTACATCTTCTTCATGGAAATCTGAGAGCATGTCTCCGAATGGGGTTATCATCAGTTTCGTGGCCACAGTCTGGGGGGGGGGAGGGCGGTGGGCAGTAAGCAAGGAGTACAGCCACGAATAGAAAACCGCACAAAGCATGGCTCTCTCCTCATGGTCATGTTTGAAAGCCCTACCTATGTAACTGATGTGGGGCTGCTAGGGACTATTAGAAGGTTTGGGCTTTAAATTAAACCTCAGTCTGAGCCCCACATCTTTCTCTTCCTGTTTTGAGATTTCTACAGAACGACTTTATTTAAAGCTTTACTTATTTTTTGTAACTTTACTTATTTTTGAAGGCATGCGTTTCCCCTTAACTGGTAAGAAAATGTGCCTCTTGGCCAGAGGGGCGAGTACATGAACCACGAAATTCACTCAGAGATGGTCTTTTTTGCTTCCATGGGCTAGGCTTGCCCAGAGACTACTGCTTCTGTAGTCCCGGCTCTTTCATGACATAGGTGTGGTACTAAGCCAATATTTGACCTTCCTCCGTGGGGAAACATCATGGGAAAGGGTTAGATTAGGATGTCTCTACTTCCAACACACTTTCACAGCTTATTATCCCATTGGAAGTAAAATACACTGTACTTTATCCCATGTAGTTAAATTCTGCAAAACTAGCTATGGTAGGATCTTTTGAGGCAAAAACTGTTAGTGGCTATGAATAGCTAAAACAAAGGAATATTTTAAATGAGTTTTACAAAAGAAAATTGTGCACTAGGGCTTGGAAGTCTCTTTTGAAATAGTCTTTGAAGGCCAACCCACTCATAAGAAACTTTGTAAGCTTTTATATTTTCTTTGGCATACCACTCCAGACCCATAATGGGAGGGAGTGTTTTGCTGGGAGAGAATTTATAAAATGCTGAGGGTCTGTGATTATAGTGCAAGAGCTTTCTATAGAAATTTTCTAACAAGAAACAATAAGTGGCATTTGAAACAAGAGGCTCTAGAGGAAAAAGAAGTTCATGAAGAAAAAGGATATTAAAATAAATACTTGCTGTGTACATTATGAATTCAACAAAAGACACAGCTTTTTAAATATATATTTTCAATGGAAAATCAGAAGGTGGCAGCACTGCTTACTGAATAGACAAAGCTGAAGGGTCTCATAAAACCAGCAGATGGAATAAGCCTTTTTGCAGGTTTTCAGCAGATGCTGGAAATCCACAGTTAAAGGTGAAAAGACTACGGTTGAACGCACCCCTGACACCTCAGAGCAGCTTTGGGGGATTGCCAGAGTGACCCAGTCACAGACAGCTTTGTATTTCCAATAGGTGTAATGGACTGAGATGTTTTTCATAACCAAGAAGGAGGTTCTGAACAGTGTCTGGCCTTTGGTCAAATTTCTTTACAGCAGAAGAGAAAAGTCAAGCCTGAAGTATGCCCCCTAGACCTGAAGCATCAGATCACCTGGGGAATTGTGAGAAATGTTCATTTTTCCAGTTTCATCTGGGAACACTACATCAGGCTTTCCATTGTGAGCCCAGAAACGGGGGCCTTACCACGTCCTCCAGGGAATTCTGACCCGAGCTCAGGCTTGACAAACAAACTGGGCATGAGTCCACTCTTGTCATTTTCGTGTCCAAAAGTGTGAGGTTTCCAACAATGTCTTGCTGTTATCGATATTTACTAAAGGACCTTATTTACAGTCCGAAGGGTGTGCAAAAATGGGCGACTCACAATAATTCCTAAAAATGGATCACAACCATTCAGGGAGCAAATTAAGAGCTAATGAGTGAATTTCTGCTTATTTGTCAATAGCACCAGCAATTTCAGGGGGGGGGGGGATATATATATATATATTTTTTTTTTCTTGGTCTAACACATGCACTAGTCAGTAAAAAGTCAAATCAAAATTGGAAACGTTTAAGGTGAACATGATATTAAATCCCAAGTAATTAACTTGGGGTATATATATATATACACACACACACACACTTGGGGGTATATATATATAAAGTTTATATATATATATAATCCCAAGAAACCAACTTGGGGTGTGTGTGTATATATATATATGTGTGTATGTGTGTGTGTGTGTGTGTATACTTGGGGATATATATATAAAAACTTTATATATATATAAATAAAGTTTTTCCTCTAACAGAAATATTTACAACCTGAACACCATGAGAAAGACAATGTTGAAAAATATTTTTAATTTTTCTCAGTAAAAATATAATTCAAAATATAATTCACCGCCCCAAATAGGGGAAACTACTGAAACTGAAATATCAAATATGCGTCAAAAGCATAAAGACTCTTATATTAAAGTTGTTTTGCCACTTGACTGGGCAATAATTTCTAGTCCAGAAAATATTCTTGTTTTATTAATTAACTGCTTGGCTATACAGATGGTGGTCTGTAACGGACCATTAGGTGTATTAAGTAAACTGTCATATCAAACTTGTGCTCACAGAGAAGAAGACCACAGAGAAACCCTAAGTGGATCACTAACCACTCTCAGAAGATCACACAGACATTAGTTGTATTTGCAATTTCCCCGGGTCCTGTATTTAATTTGAAAGATTCACATATTCGATTCTGGTATGATACCCAAAGTTGATTTGCCTCTCCGAGATGGTCTCTTCTTAACCAAACCACAAACCACTGTTATCAATATTAGTATTAATTTGCTCTGAGAAATTGCAGGAAAAACCTAGCCAGAGTACCTGATAGATTATATAGGTGTGACCTGTGGTTGTTACATAATTTCATGTCAACTTGATAAGTAGCGTGAAGGGGTGGAGTCTTGCCAGTCAATCTGGTCACAGTGATGATGCTTCCTGTGGGTGTGGCCTTCTCATAAGTATTCTGGAAACTTCCTACCTGTCTCTCTCTGCTTCACCTTCCTGTGGAGGAGACACTCAGAGAGCTGGAGCAGCCACGTGGACACCTGCATCCGTGTTGAGGTGCTTCAACTACCATTGGATCCACAAGACTTTCCACTCACTGTCCTGTGATCTTTCTGTATTTGGCATCATTGCATGTGCTGTGTGAGTCTAAAGAGGAATTTTTGGACTAGTATTGGACACACAGGCTATTATCAGACGTATGGACTTGACCTGGTCTGGGTTGGGATGTTTTATCAGTATAAAATTACTCTTTGATATAAAGCGCTCTCTCACACATATATGAGTGTCTCTAGCTCTGTTTCTCTGGTCAACCTGGTCTAACATATGCACTAATCATTAAAAAGTCTAATCAAAATTGGAAATGCTCAAGGTGAACATGATATTAAATCCCAGGTAACTAACTTGGGTTTATAAAAGTTCAATGCATTTGTCTTGCCTGGTATGATACACCTGCCCAATAAACTCACCACGTGAGTCCATAAAGCTTTATTACCTGAGGCAGTATCTGCTCTGCTTCTTTGACTCATTTGTCCAGGGCTCATGCTAAGGATGCCCTTTAACTGAAACGTCCCTTTTCAAGGTATGATAATGTCATTTAGAAGCCCTGATAGTGCAGTGGTTAGAGTATGTGGCTCTTAACTGACATGTCTGTGGCCCAACCATCCAGGTGTTCAGTGGGTAGTTCTGTTCTTTTCTATAGGGGCTCTATGAGTTGGAATGAACTCATTGGCAATGTGGTTTTATCTGCTATCATCTATTAGAATTTTGTTCTGTGTAACCAAAATTGTAAGAATGCTGTAGGTTTGGAAAACATGTTGTCTTTATAGTTACTGATTAGCCAGAGGAACCCTGATGGAACAGTGGGTTGCAAGTTAGATTGCCAATCACGAGGTCAGCAGTTCAAAACCATGATATAATGAAGCATTCTCCTCCCGTGGGGTCATTCTGCTCTGTCCTTTAGGGTAAATGTGAGTCAGAATTGGCTGAAAGGCAGTGAGCTTAGACGTTGTATTGTTTGTACTCATCCTGAGAATAGTACCACAGTGGAGTACTCCTCTGTGCCAGACCAGGGAATGCCAATGTGCTTGCTTATACACCTCCTAAAATTTTCATTCTAGTTGCAATACTAGACAAATTAAGGCAACAATATTCAATAATGTGATAAATGCAGTAAGCTTGGTAATAGCGGGCCATGTTGCATAAAAGGGTCAGCTGCTTTTAATTTTGAGCTCTAGGAAACTTCCTCAAGGAAGTGGTCTCCAACCTGTTCTAGGCTAAGGAAATAGGATATGGAGGGGGGATGTTCCAGGTTTAGACCGTAGAAGGCGATACATTCTTAAAAGAAAGGTAAATAAATAAATGTGATGGTAAACAATAAACGTGATGGACAAAAATAAATCAACTTGTTCCACACACAGAGATTCAAAGGGCTGGGAAAGACTGTCTTAGAGATTTAAGTTGAGGCCAGATCAAGAAGGATCTCGCTTATGTTACCCATGTTTTAATTTTTGTTCATGATAACGGTGAGTCAATTCATAGTTTTGAACAAAAGAGTGACTTATGTTTCTCATCTTCTTTTGTTTTCAATGTGTTCCAGCCAACCAGTTTACAGCAACAGCTTATTGCTTGCTGCCACGGGACAGGTTCTGACAGTGACCCTGTGTACAATAGAATGACACTCTTCCATTCTGTGTATTTTTTACATTCTTGGTTATGTTTGAATCCATGGCTACAGCCGCTCTCTCAATCCAAATTGTTGAGCGTCTTCTTTTTTTCATTGACCCTCTTCTTCCCAAGCTTGATCTCTTTAGGCAGGGATTGGTCTCTCCTGAGAACATGTACCAAGGATCCGAGACAAAGCTGGGTCATGCTTGATTCTGAAAGAGCAGTCTGGCTGTACAAAGAGTTGTTCATTCTTCTGGTAGTCCATGGTATATTCAATTGTCTCATCAGCACCGTAATTCACGAGCTTCACGTAGTCTTCAATCTTCCTTATTCAATGAATAGCTTTCACATACGTAGTAGGTGCTTGCAAACAGCTGGTTGGTCACGTCCATCTTAGTCTTCGAAATGACATCTTGTCACTTTTCCAACAATTTAAAGCGATCTTTTTTCAGCATATTTGCCTAGTGCACAAACGGTCTTGGTTTTCTTGATGATGCCTCCATGCGCATTGATTGTGGATTCAAACAAGATGATATCCTTCAAAATGTCAATATTTTCTTGATCTATCATGCTGCTGCTAATTGGTTCAGTTATATTTGTATTTGCTAAGGATCTTACATGAATCACTTTATTCAATCTCTACCATAAAGCTAAAGGGAAGTACTATTTATATTTTTCAGATTTGCACAGTTGAAAAAAAATACCAAAGGTTAGAAAAAATTACAGACCTGAGGCTACAAGGCTCTACATGTGACCTCCTCCCTGGGGGACGGATGTCAGAGAAGTGGGTGAAGGGAGACGTCAAACAGGGCAAGATATGACAAAATAATAATTTATAAATTATCAAGGGCTCATGAGGAAGGGGGAAGCGGGGAGGGAGGGGGAAAATGAGGACCTGATGCCAGGGGCTTAAGTGGAGAGCAAATGTTTTGAGAAATGATGAGGGCAATGAATGTATAAATGTGCTTTACACAATTGATGTATGTATGGATTGTAATAAGAGTTGTATGAGCCCCTAATAAAATGATTTAAAAAAAAGAAAAGAAAAAACCGGTAATTGTTCCAGCTGGGAGATAAAGTCAGTCTCTAAGCAAGAAGAAAAGATGGTTTGAACTTGGTAATGGCAACAATGAAGCAGAGAACAGGGCATCTTGATAGCTAATAGTGCGCTGGAAAGGTCAACTGTTGCTAAATGCTTGAGAGTGGGAGGTGGGTGGAGTATGGGATAATTTGAAGAAGTTGTCAATTTGACTCACAGTCATTGATCCATTTTGCTCCTAACCTCAGTTGAACCCTCTATAACCTTGGACCATCTTCCACATCTTTTCCTGACTCGATTTCTTTGGCTACAAAGCAGCGATTTAGAATTTCCTGTGATCTTCTCCAGACCCCGTCCTCCTCCTCAGTCATGACTGCCGGCATACAACGCCTCCACGTTTGGGGATCTTTGGCCAACAGTTGTGAGGGTGATTATTGTTTTCATTTTTTAGTGTCTAAATGAACTGATTGGTTCTTTATCATAATTGTGGAACATGGCATCAGGGGACAGAAATACATGGGAAACAAGCCCCCTTTGTTTCCTACTGGCAGTAATATCAAGTAACGGCATCTTATTGACAGCGTTCGTGGCTCACCTTTTGCTAGACAGGTTCTGTTCTTTTGTTAAAAATGTCCGAGTTGATAAGACTCCCAGCCTCAGGAGAAACAAGTAGAGGAGGGGCAAAAAAGTTCAGTGAGGGTAATTGTAGGAGGGAGAGAAAAATCAGATGCCGCCATTTCATTCCATGGACAGAATTTGTATATATATCTCTTGAGATAAAAGATGGCCAGGAGCTTCTTCTATCACATGTAGCAATATTAGTTTATGAAACGCAAATCCAGATGCAGGCGGGGTTATCACAGGGAAATCTCAAAGAACGTCTGCTAGAATACGCCCCCCTCCACTTTTACCATTATTTGCTGCTAGTGAAGACATTACTCTTTAGGCATGGGACATCATTGTATTTATTTTGGTTGTTACCCCAAAACAACAATAGCAACACAAAAGATCCATAAGGAAAAAAATTGTCTCCCATAATTGGCTTTCAAAAAAAGTAGAACTAGTATAATCATCATATCTAACTTGGTAACTTTACCACTCTGAGAAACGAGATACTTTTTAATCCTTACACAAAAGCAGGAAGGGATTTGTTCTGTGGAGCTAACGATTTTCATTTCCTTTAATTATGCAAGGGTCCAAATGTTGGGGGGCTGTCAGTAACCTAAAAATCCATTAGACAGATTTTAGGTGGCCTTAATTCTCTATTCTGAGACAATAAAAACAGATTATTATCCAGTTTGCTTCCTTTCTCTGCTCATGAGATTGTCTTGTTTTGGTTTTAATGCTCCAACAAATAGTCTTTTCATAAAGGTGAAATAAGATTTTTCATATGACAAGTTATTAGTATTGATAGAGAAATGTAGTCCGGCTATTTCATAGTCATTATCATTACCTTCCAATAGAACCCTGTAGGCGTTGGCGTTGCCGCCTGCACAAGCTACTCTCTGAGAAAGGGACACCCTAATCTGACTTATCATTTACATTTTTTTAATTTCAGTTTTTCCAGGAGAAAGGAGCCATCACTGACAAGCCTGAGGATTCGTGTCCTTCAGGACTGTCAATGGGATTTTCTTCAAAAATCACTCCCACGTGTACAGTACTCTCTCATAGCACTTAGAGCTGCTCGCACTACTTATTTCTCACTTACCAATTTTTAGGAGCGGGAAGGACATCATGCCTGGTAACGAGGAGGGACAGCAAAGAGAGGAAGGCCCTGGAGGAGATGGATTGACACAGTGATGGACACAGTGATGGACACAGTGTCTGCAGCAATGGGCTCAGGCAGAGGAACAGTTGTGAGGATGGCACAGGACCGTGCAGTATTTCCTTCTGTTGTGCATGGAGTCGCTATGGGTCAGAGCTGACTCGATGGCTCCTAACAACAACAGTATTAGGACTATCTCACTTCCTTTTCAAGTCTCCTGCAACCTTTGGAAGGCGTGCGTCTGCTTCCATTTGCTCTGAGGCTTCACCTTTTCCATTCACTCCTCTAAAGTTGTTATGCACCTATGTCTACTGATGTCCTCTTTGCAAATTATAAGGGTGTACTTGCCTCACTCTGGTGACAGAAGATGATGATGGATCTGTTTACATGTGAGAGGAGCCTGGTGGGGGGCGGGGGGTAGGCTATGCAATGAGCTTCTAACCACAAGGTCATTGGTTCAAATTCCCTAACTGCTCGATGGAAGGGAAGTGGGGTTGGGAATGAGGCTATTTACTTCTGCAAAGGTTTAAAGTCCCAGCAATACAAAAAGGCCCTTCTGCTCTGTCCCATAGGATCACTTTGATGGCTTAGCAACATGTCACAGACCATTTGCTATTGGCTGCTAACCTAAAGATTGCTGGTGGGAACCCCCTCAGCCCATCTGGAAGAAAGACCTGGGAATGTGCCTTCACTAAGATTTCACCGAGAAAATCTTAGGAAGCAATTCCATTCTTTAGCATATGGGATCACCATGAATCAGAATCAACTCAACATCAAAGGCGTGGTGTGGCTTTTTCTGGATTTTCATGTCTCTCTGAATTTCAAGTTCCTCCGATGTGAGCATGTTGCTCTACTTGTCCCTGTGTCCCTGCTGCTTACCACAGTGGCTAGAGGATTGTTGTTTCTCAATAAACATCAAATGAATGAATGACCTCGGGAGGCATTTGAGTTCCCAAATGCAAATGTGGCCAATGAACGAACAAATGACCTTAAACCCACACAGAATGAAAGGCCCAGGCAAAAGTCGAACAGTCAATTTGGACTTACTGTAATGCATGGAAATTAGAGACTATGAAGAAAAAGAGTTTTAGAATAATGGAATTAAAACATAATGGGATTTTTTTCTATGGATCTTTTGAAGACCTCCTCAACATAGGAACTCAATATATGAACTTTCAACGCATATTATAGTTAAATTTGTCAATAATGAGACTTTAAAAAGCTCAGTGTTGATTATCAAGTCATGCTTATTATCCTTTTCGTTTTAGTTAGACAGAAGCAGGGGTTTCAATAATTATAATGCTGATCTGGCTTTGCCCTTGCTTTGGGCTCTGTGCTGTAGGAGGCAAAGTAACAAAATCAGCCTAAACAAAGCAGTGTGCAGCTTGTCTATGGTTCTGAGCACCTGGATGTTGATCATGGTACATACTGCTAGATCTTAAGAGGTTCTCCCAGGAACTGTAGGATTCTACTTAATGATAAACCTGCACTGTCAACTAACCAGAGAGTCCATCTTTAATAAATAAGTATTTGCTGAATTTTTACTGTGTTCATAGCCACTGTATTTGTGAATTAGGACAAAGACCATTGAAACCAGTATAAATACCTTTCAGAATTGTAATCATGTGCATTGTGTAGCAGAGTCAAGAACCTTAAAATTATTTGTGGAATTAGGTTACAATTTAGCTCTCAGTAGTGGCTAGCAAAAATGCTTAAAATTAGTGAGGCATTGGTCTCTCTATGATCTATTTAAGTATGTTCTAGTTTTTATTAATTTCTGCTTTCTTTTCTATTCAGTTTTGATTTGTTTTTCCTGTGTTATTCTAGTTAGGTTTTTGGTTTGCTTGTTTGTTCATTTTTTTCTGTATATGAAATCCAGGATAGGTTCATCCATAGAGATATTCACTAAGGAGTTTGGGAGGAATTGAGGAGCTACTAAGAATACAAGAACGGAGAAAATGTTCTCAAACGGATTGCCAGGATGACTGTACTCCTCTGCCTTATGTGATTGAACTACTGAACGGTCTGATGTGGATGATGTGCCAGTAAAACCGCTGGGGGGAGGGGCTAGAAAAGAAATGGTAGACTAGAAAACTTAGCTTAGGAAAACCACTATCTTTCGCTCTTAGCAGTGACTAACAAAAATGCTTAAAATTAGTGAGGCATGGGTTGCTATTTGATTACCCAACCTCGATTTACAGGGAAGAATATCTGTGTGGGTTAGAGTGATGAGGCGCATCTGAACGGAAGAGGAAAGGCTCAGGAGAGGACAGGCTGGGGGGGCCTGGGGCTGTGGCCTGAACTTGGGTTTGATCCAAGACTGTGCACGGGTGCTCTCCCATCACTCTGCTCCCCGAAGACATCGTTCTGCTTGCTTCGGGGTTCTTCAGGAAGAACGCAGTGGTCTGTGAAAAGGCTAACATTTCAGAAGTAGAGCGAAATATGCCTGACAGAGAAACACCAAGCCTTTCCAAAGCCCTTTATGTAAAGAAAACCTGATGGAAGGGGAATCTGTAAGACTTCGGGAAGAATCCGTGGAGAGATGGGATCGATAGGAGTCATCTCTATTCCCATCTCAGGAAGTCCAGAGTTCAGTGTGTTCTCATTTTAGAAGGCCATCCTCCAAGAAAGTCACATGGTCACCTGCAATTACTGAAGCCCCACAGGATATACACTGCAGTAGAAAAAGCACGAGACGAAGGATCAGGTGACAGCGTTTCTGCTCTGAGTCTTGGCAAGGACTCGCTGTGTGACTTTGGGCAAGACATTTAAGCTGACTCCTCGGCCAAACAATGCAGCTCTTTCTACACACCTGAAAGCTCATGTTCAGAATGAAATGACATTGAATTTTTAAAAGCTCCCAACACCATGCTTTGTATGTGGTAAGAATGAAAACCACACCATCATAACTAAAGCCCTGTTTCGGGGACAATAGACTGCCAAATGGAATGTTTTCAGGGCCTGAATAGTGCAAGCAGTTTATAACTGGCTGCCAACTTTCACTAACTTGGTGGCTGGTAGGTGGGATTCTGTGAAAGGAAGACCTGTTGACTTGTTTCCATAAAGATTACAGACAGGAAACCATGATGAGGCAGTTCTATTCTGCAACGCACCGACTGGAATTGGCACAGTTCTATTCTGCCACACACACACTGGAATTGGCACAGTTCTATTCTGCAACACACCGACTGGAATTGGCACAGTTCTATTCTGCAGCACATACACTGGAATTGGCACAGTTCTATTCAGTTCTATTCTGCAACACACAGACTAGAATTTGTACAGTTCTATTCTGCAACACACTCACTGGAATTGGCACAGTTCTATTTTGCAACACACACACACTGGAATTGGCACAGTTCTATTCTGCAACACATGCACTGGAATTGGCACAGTTCTTTTCACTTCTATTCTGCAACACACAGACTGGAATTGGCACAGTTCTATTCTGCAACACACACACTGGAATTGGCAAAGTTCTATTTTGCAACACACAGACTGGAATGGGCACCGTTCCACTGTTGTGGTGAAATCTACTCAGTAACAGTCAGTTTTTCTATTTGAAGAAGCTCTTTGTTCATTGCTCCTACTCCCACTGTGACAGCACACCCTCAAGCACACAACTTCCTTCTGATTGCTCAGGCATATTGATGAATGGATTACCTATTCCTCTCTTCCCAGGGTGAGTGGCAGGGTGAGAGAATGAGATCACCAGTGATGGTACCAACTAAATCAAATTCACTACCATCGAGCTGATGCAAACTCACAGTGACTCTGTAGGACAGGGTAGAACTGCCCCTATTAGTTTCTGAGACTGTAACTCTTTGTAGGAGTAGAAAGTCCCCTCTTTCTCCCACAAGTGATTGCATAGCACAGCCTAGAAGAGAATTCTGGAACTAGACTGCCCCTGAGAGATTCAACTACTTCTGAACCCAAAACCAATTTCCATCCAGGCAATTCTGACTCAGAGTGACCCTATAGGACTAATAGAATTCCTCCCTGAGATTTCTGTGGCATACATACATCTGTTCTGTAGGAGAAAGCCTCATCTTTCCCCCTGTGGAGCACCTGGTGGGTTCGAACTGTTAAACGTACAGTTAGCAACCCAACATGGAAGCCATCGCACCACCAGCTGTGTAGAATCCTGGTAACAATCCATTGGAATCTCACTTTGCTTTATTTCAAAATTGCAGAAGGGTAGAAATATGGGGGTGGCATGGGAGTAGTTTGAGCTGGATTGAGGTGGGGGGGCCACAACCAACAACTACCGTTGGGTTGTCATACTGTGGTAGATTACATGATGCAATCTAACCTATACTACAAGCTAATTCTACCAGTATTTCAAATACCAGCAGGGACCACCTACGGTGGATGACTTTCTGTGGAGCCTCCAGATTAAAACAGAATAGGAAGAGAGACCTAGCTAGCTATCTCCGAAAATTAGTCAATTGAAACCCAATAGATCACAAGATCCATCAATATAGTGCTGGAAGATGAGTCTTCTAAGTTGGAAGTCATTCAAGACATACAAAAGCCACAACAATGAACTCAAGCATATCACTAAGATGGTGCAGGGCTAGGTAATGCTTCATTCTGTTGTGTACAGAGTTACCTCAGATAGAAAGCTAGTTGAAGGTAATGAAGAACAAAGACAAGGTAGGAGAGAAGAATCAGAAATCCCATGGGTGCTGCCCATTGACATCTTGCTATTCTGCTGCTCTGCCAGGCACTACACCACCCTGTCCCCAGTGGGGGGGAACAAAGACTCACTGGTGTTTGCGGTCATTGCTCTGGTATCTCTCCACTGTTCTTTTCTTCTCGTATTCCTATTTTTCATATCCTAAACATGTGGGATGTTGAGTATGATTTGTGGAAGACCAGCATCCTATTTTTGTAGCTCTCCTCTATCTTAGCTGAAGACTGGAATTATACAGTATCAATGTTCAGAAAGTCTCTTTTCCAATTTATGTCTCATTTAATCTCCTTGTTCCCCAGTTCAAACCCTAATTTACCAGTAGGATCCACACATTAAAATAACTTTCGCTTTTCATGACAGCTGATACATAGTTGTCATCTTACAAAAGATTAGCTCCATTTTAGGAAAATGGAGAAATACACTAATCAAAATAAAGGACTTTCTACACTAAAGATTCTTTGAGAAACTTAAGTGAAAAAGTCTCTCCTAGCACCTCGTCATTCTCCCCCATTACCACTTTTTTCTTCTGTGCATGGTCCTGTCGGGACCAGGGAGAGCCTTCTGATTTATTCAACCAGTGCACTTGGAATTCCAGCTGAAAGCCAAGCTGTTTCTGATTTGGCATCTATTTTTTCAAAATACCAACACAGCACACATCTTTCAATTTTACCCAGCATCCATCATTGAATTAATTAGATTGTCTTTTGGGGAATTTCTCCTCAGCATCTTGGAATTGTATTCAGACTGTCTAAGGAAAGCCCGCACGAGGGATTGGGAAGCAATCCAAGCTAGCTCAATCACACTGTCTTTTCTCAAAATAGGTGCTTTAAGAAAAACAATAGCATGTCATTCATCACGAAGACTTGAATGTACATCGATTCTAGCTCCCTAATTATATCAGGAGATAACTTACCTCTACCCTTTCCATGGTTCCATTATTAACAAATTCTATAATTTCTTAGATGAGACCATGTGGCACTGTTATGTTAGTATTGGATTGCTAACTACAAGGGCGATGGTTCAAAACTACCAGGTGCTCCATGGAGGGAAAATGAGGTTATCTTTTCCTGTAAAAACAACCTCAAAAATCTTATCTAGGGCTACTGTGAAGCAGAATTGACTCAATGGCAGTGGGTTTCGTTTTCTGGAAAAGCTTGGTTTACTTCTATTCCTCCCATAAATTTATTTCAGTCTAAGTCAGGTGCATTTTAATTGACTACCACCAGATAATTTGGCCAAGTGAGAAATCTAAGGAAAATAAAACATATTTTTGAAATCTTAAGCCAGGAACAGACTATAGGACCGTGGGCCTGCTATGAAGTAATTGGAATTTTATCAAAGTTGACAACTCGATCAGGTTGTCTTCCAAATGAAGACCTGGGTTTTTTGCTTACTATCCGTGGAGGATAGCGGATGCTCTCCTGGCTCTTCATGTTGGCAGGAAGAGAGGCAGGTGAGGGATCGTACTTGGCATCAGCATTCGCTGCTCATCAGCTCTTTATCCTCAGCTGCCCATCTGAACTTACTGAGGAAGAATTTGAGGGAAACGCAGCCCAAAGCCAAAAGGGAGGGGGACAAGGGAGAATCTAGTCCCACGAAAAGGAAATTTTATTTATTTTATTTTTTTAATCATTTTATTGGGGCTCATACAACTCTGATCACAATCCAAACATACGTCCATTGTGTCAAGCACACTTATACATCCGTTACCCTCATCATTCTCAAAATTCACTTTCTGCTCGGGTTCCTGGAATCAGCTCCTTATTTTCCTTTTTCCCCTCCCCCTCCCTCTCCGCTCCCACCTCCCTCATGAACCCTGAATAATTTATAAATTATTATTTTATCTTATCTTACACTGCCCTGTCTCCCTTCACCCACTTTTCTGTTGCCCACCCCCCAGAGAGGAGGTTATGTGTAGATCCTTGTGATCAGTTCCCCCTTTTTACACCCCTTTTCCTCCCGGTATCGCCACTCTCACCGCTGGTCCTGAGGGGTTCATCTGTCCTGGATTCCCTGTGTTTCCAGTTCCTGTCTGTGCCGCTGTGCATCCTCTGGTCTAACCAGGTTTGCAAGGTAGAATTGGGACCATGATAGTTGGGGGGAGGAAGCATTTAAGAACCATCATTGTGTGATCACCTTCCCCACATAAACGCTGAAGACGATTGTGTGCATAAGTAAGTGTGGTGAAGAAGGCTGATGGTACCTGGCTATCGAGACCTAGAGCGTCTGGGGTCTTAAAGGCTTGAAAGTAAACAAGCGGCCATCTAGCCCAGAAGCAACAAAGCCCACATGGAAGCAGCACACCAACATGTGCGATTATAAAGGGCTATGGGGACCAAGTTTCAAGCACTAAAGGCAAGGTGGGTGCTGGGGGGAAATCATATCATCATGAATGAGGGTAGCGCATGATGGGGACCCAATGCCCATCTGTACACAACTGGAAATCCCTTGCAGAGGGGTAGTGGGAAGGGGATGAGTCACTCATGGTTCAGTGTAGCAATAAGGAAAATTTATTTTTATAGTGGGAAAATGATCTCGAACCTGACTTTCTGAGATCAGTGGTATACAAATGAAATCCGTTGGGCCAATTCACTAAGCAGACTTTCCTGGAGATTGCTCCTGAGTTCTCTCTGCCACAGCGCAATGATAAAATGCAGGCAGGCTCATGTTAGATGTGCCACCCCTCACCAAACAAAACCCAGACTAAGCAAATTTATGGTTGGAAACGTATGACAAAATCAATCACATGTTTATAATAGAGGGTTTCCAGGATTACTACCAATTCTCCACCCCTTTCCTGGTAGGTGGGAATAGCATGTTGAGAGTTTAAAGATGATCAGGGAAGACCCGTGAGGGAGCCCTGATGATACAGTGCTTCCTGGTGGGCTAGTGGTTAGTGTTGGGCTGCAACCCACACTATCGGCAGTTCAAAAGGACCAGCAGCAGTATGGGAGAAAGACTGGGCTATCGACTCCCACAAGCACCTATAATCAGAACCCCACCGGGCATTGCTCTGAGTCAACATTGACTCAGTGGCAGTGAGTTTGATTTGTTTGAAAGCAGAATTTAGTTTGATCATTTTACTCCCATAGTCAAGCCCTAAGATTGGATGGAAATGAAAGAAGCTCTATTTACCTAGTGAAATTAAATGATATATAAAATAATATATTATATGATAATATAAATATAATGTAATATAAATAATAATATAGATAAAATACTATATTTAAATATTGAGAAAAATCACGATTCAGTGATATCATTGTAAAAAATACAGCAAGGACTTTATTTTACAATAATAATTCTATCCTTAGCGGGTTCTGTTTTTAAACAAATAACACAATAGCAAATCTATTCTAATTTTGACCAGATAGATATAAGTTACGCATGTTACTATTGCTGGCAGATGCCATCTGGTTGGTTCCAATTCATGGCAAGCCAATGACCAGCAGAACAAAACACTCACTGCCCAGCCTGCAGCACCCTCAAACTTGGGGCTGTGTTTGACTGGCGCCACGCTGTCCGTGCATCTTGCTGAGAGTGTTTCTTCTTTACTGACCTGCTTTATCAAACATGTTTACCCCCAGGGACTGGCTTCTCACGAGAACATGTCAAAGCGAGTGAGACCCAGTGCGGCCAATTTAACTTCACTGCATATTCTGATGGCATTTCTTCCAAGACAGATTAGTCCTTCTGTAAGTCTGTGGTACAGTCAATATGCTTGCAACATCATATTTCAAATGTGTCCATTCACCTTCTGTCTACCATACTCATGATGCACCTTTCACATGCGTATGAGGTGACGGCACATATCATCACTTCCATCGGCGCCTCGCAGTCTCTGAGGTGGCATCTGTGATTGCGACACATTCGAGAGAGATTTCGCAAAGCTCAATGTGTTGTGATTTCTTGACAGCCGCTTCCATGGGTATTGCTTATGGATGCAAGTAACATAATATCCTGGACACTTGTGCTACTTTCCCTTTTTATCATGATGTGCTCATTGGTCCAGTTGTGAAAACCATTGTTTGTCTTTATATTTTACTTCATCAGCAAGTGCTTCCAGTCTGCCTCTCTTTCAGTAAAGGCATTAGTGAAGGTCGGATCATCTGCACATTACAGGTTGTTAGTGGGCTTCCTCCAAACCCAATGCTGTGTTTTTGTACACATAGTCCGCAATTGATGCATCCCTTTTCTGATTTAAAATCAATCCGTCCATTTGTTCGATTTAAATGAGTACCTCTTGGCCTATACAGTATACAGGTTTTACATGTGCTGGATTTCTCATTCTTCTCAATGTTATGCATAGTTTCTTATGATCCACTCAATTAAATGCCAATAAAGCATATGTAAATCCCTTTCCTGTGTTTTCTGTTTTTAGCCAATCCCCATCTGACATCAGCATTGGCTTCCTTTATTACATGTCCTCTTTAAATCCACCCTGGATTTCGGGCAGTCCCCTGCCTATGTACTGCTGGCTATATTTAAGTTATCTTCAGAAAAATTTAATTTTCCTGTGATATTAATTGTCTTGTCCTATAATGTCTTCCTTCTGTTAGATCACCTTTCTTGGAATGGATATTTAAATGCATCTACTCCAGTCAGTTGGACAGGTGGCTCTGTCCAAATGTCTTTGCATAGACAAGTAAGTGCCGCCAGTGTTGAATTAACGTGGTCAACATATTCATGTGCTTCTGTCAATTCTTGGAGTCTTGTTTTCACTAATGCCTTTACTATAGCTCCGATTTACTTCTTCCTTCAGGATCATTGGTTGGTTCTTGATAACCTACCACCTACTGGAATGGCTCAATATTGACCAGTTTTTTGTGGTACAGTGATTGTACTTTTTTCCATATTCTTTAAAGCTCCTTCTGCCATTCAATATTTTGCCTGAGGAATCCTTCAGTATGGCAACTTGAGGCTCGGATTTTTCCTCCAATGCTTTCAGCTTTAGCCAGGCTCAGTGTATTCTGGCGCCTTGGCAACTACTGGCCCTTTCAAATTTTACGTTAGTCTTTGACTTTCTCTTCTGAAGCCATCTGTTCCCTGCATTTACTTCCCAATGTCATCTATTTTCTTCTTCTAGTCTGCATTCTACACCAAGTCTCCAATTCTCTTCTAACATTTTTGAAAGCACAGACACAACTATTATATCTGTATGGGCGAAAATAAGCATGCTAAATCCCCTATTATATACAGTGTGAACCTTATAAAGAGTACTGAGATTGAATGCAGCATATGTTGTTGTTGTTAAGTGCTGTCAAGCCAGTTATTACTCATTACAGCTTCATGGACAACACGTGAAAACCCGATTCCGTTCTGAGCCCTCCATCCAGTTGTTCGGGTTGACCCTATGGTGCAGTGGCTGTGTCAGTGCATCTTATCGGTGCTCTTTCTCTGATGTTCACTGATCCGCTGCTGTACACGCCTGGTGTCTTTTCCCAGGGACTGAGCTCTCCTGATAGCGTGTCCGAAGTATGTTCCACCAAGTCTCACAATCCTCACTGCTAAGGAGCATCGTGATTGTACTTCTTCCAAATCAGATGTGTTTGCTCCTCTGGTTGTCCGTAGTACTTTCCAGAGCATTCACCAGCGCTGTCCCTCAAATGCATCAATTTTTTGCTCTTCCGTATTCATCGTCCAACTATCATATGCGTATGAACATAGGAGATCTATTGCTGCACAGGAGTTAAGCAATCAGGATCTAGTGGTATTGCTAAGTTTGGAAGCTAGATTTATAATCTTCAAATGGTGTAAACTCTCCTCCTGATTCATCATCTATAAAATAAAGGTTCCAAAACTGCCTTGGTTTATGTGTCTGTAAAAGGAATAGCCGTAACACGTGTATTTAAAACACTAAGTTTTATAGGGTGGCATAGGAAGTACCTGATAAATATTAGGTCTGGATACTGGTGTCTCATACAGGTATGGTGTTGTTCTAGGTTTTGGTGTTGGTGATGGTGCTAAGGTCTAAAAGTAAACTGGGTTTAGACCTTGTTCTCAATGACTTTGTTAACTACTGGATTAGAAAAATGAAGGCAATAAGTGTCCTAAGGAAGACACAAAATTCTAAACTTTAGATTATAGAAAAGTTCCTGGGTGGTTCAAAAGTAAAACTCTCAAGTATTAACCTTGACTGTTCATATATACCCTGAGGTGCTTCAGAAGAACAGGTTGAAGAGCCATTTCTAAAAAACCATATCCTAGAAAAGTCTAGAATGCTGTTCTTTGCACACATGGTCTCGCCATGATTCAGAATCTACTCAACTTGATGGCAACTGGTCTGGTTTCCATTTTAGGTTTTGTTTTTTATAGCTATAGAGAGAAGAGCTCTGGTCAGGAGGAATTTAGAATGTTTCCTGGAAAACATATCATTTGAACTTAACTTGAAGCAAACTGAGTTTTAACCAAGCAGAGTTTGAAATCAATACAGAGATCAGAAAGAGTAACACACAAGGGAATGCAAAAATATCAGTCTGGCTAGGCACAAAATACATACACGTTAATAAATAGCTGAAGTTTTATATTGCTGGAAAGTTCTGATGGCAGCCATGCTAAGGCAAGGACTCTGAGTCTTATTTCTTCTTCTTCTTTTTAAATCATTTTATTATGGGCTCATACAACTCTTATCACAATCCATATATACATCAATTCGGAATCTTATTCCTATGGGAGAGTCATAGGGGATATTGGAATAACGAGGCTTAAGAATATAGCTGTGTGGTTTTTAAAAAATATTCAATATATCTAAGTATCGGAGGCATGGGTGGTTATAGAAAAAGAAAGACCACTTTGGAAGCTATTTTATCCTATCAAATTAGAGTAAAATCAGTGCAGACTGAAATGTAGGCGAATTTGGCATTGGGGACAGTGATAATTTGCAAATATCAGAAGTGGGAATGACCTATACTAAGACTGACACATAATGATTACGAATGGGGTTAGTCCGAGCAGAAAGCAGGCAAGAATGCTAAATACAGCCAGCTGTCTACACTGGAAAAGAAATTTGAAATAGAGGCAGTTGTTCAGAGAATTTTACCTAAGAAATTATTTTTCCTATAAAAGAGGTAGGCAAATTATGACCTATCGGTCAAATATGTTCAGTCAGTTTTTGTAGTTATAACAATGTATTTGTATTTTGTTTGCAGTTGTTGATGCACAACAATGTCAGAGATTAAGAGTTGTGACAGAGAACTGGTAGCCACAAAGCCTAAAAAATTTGCTCCCAAGCCCTTTTATAGAAAAAGTTTGCTGACCCTTGATTTAAAATATTCTGATAATTAAGGAGAATTTCAGATAGTAAAATTGCTGATATATCATAAATACCTGTGGGGTCCAGCCCCACAGTCTAATGGTCCTGCGGAGCAACATGTGCAATTAGAGAAGACAGACCAGGGAGGAGAGTGACCTTGACTCCATTCTCAGATGAATCGAGACTGGGGAGAAGAGGGGAGGAGCTTCTGAAGTTTATTCAACAATGGGCTGCTATGGCTCTTGAGGCATGCCAGTCTCAGGCCATATATACACATCAAACAATCAGGCAATGTACTAATCTTGAATTTTCCAAGCCCTCAAAGGGAATACTTCAAAGGGAGTACCAGGCATCCAAGAGACCAGAGGAAGGGATCAGGTGTAAAGCATCATCAGAACAAAAAATCTTACCATAGTGAATGATGGGGGCAGTGTGGAGCGGAGACCCAAAGCCCATTAGTAGGCCACTGGAGATCCCCTTGCAGAGAGGTCTCGGGGAGGAGATGAGCCAGTCAGGGTGCGATGTAGCAATGATGAGAAGTACAACTTTCCTCTAGTTCCTAAATGTTTCCTCCCAGCTCCCACTACCATGACTCGAATTCGACCTTGCAAGTCTGGCTAGGCCAGAGGATGTACACTGGTACAGATAGGAACTGAAAATACAGGGAATCCAGGGCGGATGAGCCATACAGGACCAGTGGTGTGAGTGGCAAAACAGGGAGGGTAAAGGGAGAATGGGTAGGAAAGAGGGAACCGACTACATGGAACTGTGTGTGACCTCCTCCCTGGGGGACAGACAACCGAAAAGTGGGTGAAGGGAGACGTCAGACAGGGCAAGATATGACAAAATACCCATTTATAAACTATCAAGGGCTGATGAGGGAGGGGGGAGCGGGGAGGGAGCGGGAAAATGAGGACCTAATGTCGGGGGTTTAAGTGGAGAGAAAATGTTTTGAGAAACGATGTACAAATGCACTTTACACAACGGATGTGTGTATGGATTGCGATAACAGTTGTATGAGCCCCTAATAAAATGTTAAAAATAAATAAATAAATTAATTAATTAATTAATTAAAATACAAAAAAACAAAAGATAAGGGACAAAGAGAAGGGGGCGAATGTTCCAGAGATAAGCAACCTTTAACTCATAGGTGAGTAGCCAGGTGCCTGTAGGAGCCCACTTTTTATTAGCATGTCTGGGGGATAGATGAGACTGTGGAGAGAAGTCCTTCTTGGAATATGTGCTGTGAGGCGTTTTCCCATATTTTGGACTGCAGAGGCGTGCCTCATACTAGGGCTCATGAGTGCTGGGACCAGGCCACATGTACTTCCTTCCTGGTCCTCACTTTCCCACAAATGCCTTGTTATTTTTATTGATGGAGTATTAGCAATGACTTCTGAATTTTCAAATGTGAGTAGGAGATAGCTTTTGACTTAGTTAGTCAAGAGAGAAAATTGTACTGCCGTGGAATTAATTCCAACTCAAAGCAAGCCTATAGGACAGAGTAGAACGGCCCCTGTGGGTTTATGATACTGTACATCTTTATAGGAGTAGAAAGCCTCATCTTTCTCTCTTGGAGCAGTTGGTAGGGTTGAAGTGCCAACCTTGTAGGTAGCAGCCCAACTTGTTACCCACTAACATTTTATTTATTTATTTTTAAATCCATTTTACTTAATTATTGTTTAAATCCTACGAGTTGAAGATGTTTCTGCATTACACCAGTGATTTCTACTTTATTGAAACACACACACACACACACACACACACATACACACACACACACACATTGCAGCCACAAGTTTTCTTTTGATCCGCTCACCACTATCAAGTTGATTCCTATTCGTAGAGAACCTCCAGGGCAGGGTTTGGATCTGCCCGATGGGTTTCCAAGAGTGTCTCTCTTCTCCAGAGTACAGAACCTCCTCTTTCTCCCGAGGAGCACTTGGGGTTCCTAACTGCTGACCTTGCGGTTTGCAGCCAAATGTTTATCCACGACATCACCAAGGTTCCCTTTGTCCCACTATGAAGAGGACACTGAGACTAGATTACCTTAATTAACTCAGCGAATTCTATAATCAAAGCTGAACTCTGGTCTGCAGGTGAGTATATGCACAGCCTAGAGAAATCCGTGCCACAACTTTTGCCCTCCGGGAATTTTGAATTCCCCACAAAAATGTCAATATGGACAAGAAGCAGAGGCCAGTGTTAGTTGTCATGAAAAGAATTAATATGAAAATTCAGCTATTTCTTCCCTTCTTTTCTTATCTTTCTTTCTTTTTATTTAAAATCACTTTCGTCGGGACTCTTACAGCTCCCATAGCATTCCATACACCCATTGTATCAAGCATACTTGTACATATGTTACCATCATCATTTTATAAATATGTACTTTCTACTTGAGACCTCGGTATCAGCTTCTATTTTCTCTTCTTTTCTTTGCCTTTTTTTAAGAAGGGAGTTATGGACAAGGAGTAAGTGTTCCAAGAAACAGAAGGATTTCTTTTTTAAAGGGTATTTAATTTTTTAAAATCTATTGAATGATAAGAAGATCTGGCATTCTGACAGTTTAGGAAGCTCCTGATTCTGGGTAGTGACTGTGCCATGGGGTAGACGTACGATAGTCTGCTCACCACAACGCCCATATTCTTTCTTGCACCATGCTGAGCCAGCAGAACTCATTTGAACGACTCATTTGTCCGGGGCACAATTAATTCTAAGCTGTTGGCTTGGAAGAACTGTGCACTCCATGGTGACCACTAGCAGAAAGGAAGGAAGTCCCTGGGAGCATGCCCAACTGCTCGGTCTTTCACGGTTTTTCATCTTAATTCCTTCTCTGTCTTACTCCTTCTTCCTGTCTGCTCTGTGGCCACCTGGAGAAAGTAGAAGAAAGGGAACTGGCCCATCATCACTCGTTCTCAGTCCCAATTTCTCTTTTCTTTGCCTCACTCTCATCTTCCTATTTCATGTTTCAATGCTGGCTCATAAAATCAGAATATATCTTTCAGTGACATGCACCTGAACAGTGCTACAAAGAGCAGACCCTCCTTGGCTGTACTCAATGGGCGCTATCTCTGTTGAGGCACATGCCCTGCATTCACTCAGTCCTTTGCTCTGGCCCCATTATTAGTCTTATTTTCCTCCCCCGATTTGCTCCTAGGGAACAAAATGAATTTCTAAATTCTAACAATTTATAAAAGAATTTCAAAATCAGTTAAAGAAATGAGAACAGGAAAGCGCTACATTCATAAGCCGCGTGACCTTGGTAAACCGAGCTCAGCACAATTTCCCCTCAGCAGAGGAAAGTAAGGGAGACAGGACTTCCTGGTCCCGGAGCCGTGTTACAGGAGAGGCCACGTGTTTTCAGAGGGTTCAGCAGCTTAGCCCTGAGAATAAAGCCAGAGAACGTATCCAGATGTTTCTTTCCTCTCTGGTGTTTAAGGAGCAACCCTCACAGAAGCCAGAAGAGAACTGATCATTTAGAATGGAATAAGGAATCAAAGCGAGCTGTTCTTACAGGCACATCCTACTGGATAGGGAACTGGGAAAGAGTAATCCCGGAGAAAATCAGATGTCCTTCCTGAAGCCCAGTCTCTAGCTTTCTCCCGTCCCCTCCTTATTTAGGCGAGATGAGTCAAAATCCGAAAAGCAAAGCTGAACTCCTCAGTGAAACAGTGTCACTGAAACTCGGTTTGAAACAGAAGCGAGGCTTCCTGGGCTGATCATAAGATGCACGAATACATATGTGTGCATATATTACTAGTGAGACCCAGCTCTGAGTGTCATTAAGTTGGCGTGGAATGATTTGTCGAGCTGTTATCGAGTCAAGGTTAAGTGAGGCGTGTTCTCTTCTTCTCATTAAGCGATAACTACATGAAATATAAATAACAGAGGAAGATAGGCGCACAGGGAGAATGGTAAGACTGTCCTTTCTCATCCCCTCTTCCCTAAATTGAGATGTTAGTCACAACTATCCTTTAAGAATAATAAGCTTTGTCCTTTACTAGTGAAACATAAGACTTTGGTCTGCTTCCATTTCTACCGGACATTTATCTTTTGTAAGGGCAGCAAGTTTGGGCTCCTTTATTTAAGGATATTTGTTGAAAGCACGTTTAGACACAAAAATTATACCTTTGTATATAAATGGTCAAAGTCATCACCAAGTACCTTCCCCATCGTTTAGCTACATTTAGAGGTGTTGATATGAAAGTGTTTGTCATTTTCAGCCTAGAAAGCATCAGCTTATTGACGTGTGTGTTTGGGCAACGTGGTTGCTTTTGTTTTAATATCAAATATACAAGTGCCAGTTGCCCTTGAGTCAATTCCAACTCGCTGTGACCTCCATGTACGTTGGTATAGAACTAGCTCTGAAGGGTTGCCAATTGCTATTGGCCTTTCTTCTGAGTCACCTCTAACTGGATTCAAACCACCAACCTTTCCATTAGAAACCTAATGTTTTCACCTTTGGCACCACCAGGTATTCCGTGATATATACAAAAGCACATAAAACATATATTTTCATAGGTAGTGGTAAAGTAGAGCCCATCTGAAACCATTATCCAGATCAAGAATTAAAACCTCCAAAAATATATAGAAGTTTCTTGGCATGTCATTCTTTTTTTTTTTTTTAATTTTTAGTAATCATTTTATTGGTGACCTCTTACAAATCTTGCGACAATCCATCATTCAGTTGAACACACTTGTATATATGTTGAACACACTTGTATATATGTTGCCATCAACATTTCTAAAACATATCCTTTCTACTTGAGCCTTTGGTATCAGCTCCTCTTTTATCTCCTCCCTCTCCCACCCTTGCTATTCCTTGATCAATTATATACCATTGTTGTTATTTATTTCATGTCTTACACTTCCCATTGTCTCCCTTCACCCACATTTCTGTTATTGGCCCCATGGGGGATGACCTATATAGCCAACCTTGTGATGGGTTCCCCCTTTCTAACTCCCCTCCTCCTCCTTCCCTTTACTCTCATGAGGTTCCTGGGGGTTTTATCTGTCCTGAATTCCATGTGTCAAGAAGTCTTATCTGTACCAATGTGTGTACTCCAGTCTCGCTGGATTTGTAAGGTAGACCTGGGTCATGGTATTGGGGAGAGGAAGCATTCAGGAACTAGAGGAATGATGTGTTGGTGTTATTTTGCACCCTGGTTGAATTGTCCCTTCCTTGTAAACCTTCTGTGGTGGGGATGTCCAATTGTCTACAGATGGGTTTTGGGTGTCCATTCCACACCCCCTCATTCACATCGATATAATTGTTTGTTTGGGGTCTTTTAATACCCGATCCCATGGGTACCTCATGATCACACACAGGCTGGTGTGCTTCTTCATTTGCTTCTCTACTAGATGTCTGTTTGTGTAACTTCACACCTTTAAAACTACAGATGCTATCTCTTTTGATCGCGTTCACCACATTTGCTTATGCACCCATAAGGTGAGGATCACAGAATGCCAGGTTATTAGAACAAAGTGTTCTTGTGTTTAGGGTGGCCTTAAGTAGATGCCCAAAGTCTATTTGCTATCTTAATAATTAACATATAAATAAATGTACATTGTCCTCTATCTCTTTCATTATAAATTAATATATTTCCATACATACATGCCTATAGCTATACCTCTCTAAATAGCTTTGCTTCCTATTTCTTTCCTCTATTTTTTTTCACCTTCCTCCTGTCCCACAATCCTGCTCATCCTCCATTGGCCCTCAGTAATTCCTCTTGGATCCATTGCACTTGATCAAACCACACCAGGCCTCCTCGCCATCCTTTTTAGATCTTCTGTCCTATGTTCCCAGGACCACTGGTCCGGTTGTTTTCTCCTCTGGATTCTTTGTCCTGCTTATCTTATATAGATAGTCATCAGGTGAAAGAAAAAACAGACAACAACAACAACAACAAAATGATCAATAGTTCCAGGTCTGTCTGCGGACCCTTATGAGTGTTTCCCAATTGGGTCTGAGGAGGTGCCAAGCCCTGTCCCCCGAGTCAGAAGTCTATTTTCAGGATTCCTCAGCGACTTGGATACTTTGCTCCCCTTGCTGCCCTGGCGTACTCCCTTTCTCCCCGCCGTGCGGGGGCAGACTGGCACTGGCAGCTCCATCTTGTGCTGTCTTCTCTGTACCATTCCAGTTGCAGGTCGTGTGCTTTCCAGCTCTGGGTGCTTTTAGCATTTTTCTTGACCATTGGTATCCTATTCGCATAAAGCGTTTTAGTTTCAGAAATTCATGGACACGGTTCTACCTTGTCGTACAGGGTCATAATGAATCAGCATTGACTCAATGGCAGTAAGTTTGGTTCTGGTTTATGCTATGTTAATCAATCATCAAAAACAATTATGTTGATTTTGCTCTTCTATTATCTCTTTGCTTGGAGCTACTTTCCCCCCACACAAATATTAGGTGTATCTCATTTATCCCTTTCTGAAGATGCTCTAAACCAGTGCTGCTCAAATCAGTGCTGAGCTGCAAACTGTTAGTCAGCTAGCTATGAAATTGAGCATAAAAATTGAAAGTAAGTGTTTAAAATAGTTATGGTAAATTGTCAATGAAATTTTATGAATCTTGAATCCAGTAAAGCAAAAAAACTACAGGCTTGGATTTTTGTATGTTTTTTGTTTCATTTTTCTAGATATTCATTTTTATACTATTTTCCAAAAGCATATATCCATGCAACATGGAAAGTAAAACTAATCAGGGTCCGTGGTGAACACCACTCTGAGAGAACAGACCTGCCTGCGGGCATTTCTGGCGCGGGTCCTGGCAGAGTTGGATCCCTGAGGGAGATGAAGCGCTCCGGTTGTACTAGCAGATCTTCTAATCTGAACGAAAGGCTTTCATTTCCAAATTGTTTTCTTTGTTAAGACTCAGCTGATAGGACACGAGGAGTTTATTTATTTATTTTTACCGGTAATGATAATACCCAATAACGGCTAATCAAAAACAATTTTTTTAATATATAAAAGGAAACCGAACCATTATCAAGCCAATTTCGACCCTTAGTGACCATTGTGTTACAGCATAAAACTGCTCCATAGAGATTTCTAGGCTGTAAACGTTACAGAAAGAAGATCACCTCTACCGACAGCATCATCATCTTTCTTCCATAGCATGGCTGCATGGATTTGAACCACCAAACATTAGGTTAGTACTTGAACACAGACCATCTGCACCACAAGGAAGTAAAAGCTCTGGCGGGGGTCTTCAAACTAGGGCCCGTGGGCCACATGCGGCCCGCCGAGGACATTTATCCAGCCTGCCGGGTGTTTTTGCCCTGTTTTGTTTTTTAATTCAAAATAAGAAATGTGCAATGTGCATAGGAATTTGTTCATAGGTTTTTTTAAAACTATAGTCCAGCCCTCCAATGGTCTGAGGGACAGTGAACTGGCCCCCTGTGTAAAAAGTTTGAGGACCCCTGCTAGGGCATCCCTGATTACCTCTCTTTGCTCTCTTGCCCACCAATAATGTTTGATATATACTAGAATTATAAAAATATATAAACAAGGATGCTGGTTTCAAATGCACCAACACTAAAGAACAAGAGATCAATATAAGAAAACATGCTGCATAGAAAAAATGGTATACCCTTATTCAACATGTAAGACTCAAAATAGGGGTAAAAGATTCATTTTTTTATCACGGATATCCTACGTAATGTAGTCTGAAATACTGAGGCACCCAAGAAGTCTATTTCGTAGGATCATTTTGAGGAAAAAGAACGTCACATTCAGAAGCAGAGGGATATTCCTACAAATGTTCTCAATAATCATCCTTGGATAACTCTTTTTCACTTTGTACCAAATGTACTTGGGTTCATTGTTTGTGTTTTACATTTTCATGTAAAGTAACCTTATGAAATTGGGGGGATGGGGAGACCGGGGAAATCTTGTAAGGAAAGTAAAGGGACCACTGTGAAAGACCATGAGTCAAAAACATCAGGACAGACATGTGAGGAAGACAAGCTATGCAGGAGGCTGAGTTAATTCGAGGTAATAAAACAAACCCAAAGAAGAACATCCCTGCAATGGCACCAGACCTTAAACGCTGGTAAGAAATAGAGCCTTCACTGAGCTTCATCCTATATTAGATAAATCAGTATTTTTGATGCCTTTACAGGTAGTTTCACCTGAATATTAAAAGTCAATCATTCAGTACCCCAATGGCCCTTGTAAAATTATTCACAATAGCAAAAATAACCCGTGTCCATCAATACGAATGGATAAATAAAATGTGGCATATGCAAATGAGGGAGTAAATACCACTGAGACATAAAGAGACATGACATCCTGTCACATGCTATAACATGGATTAGCTTTGAAAACATATGCATATGGAAATAAGTCAAACACTAAAGGACAAATCGTGTTTGCTGTATATATATATCTCAAGTATGTAGACTAGGCAAATGCTTAGAGACTAAAGTTTATTAGTGGAGGTGAGACCCTAAGCTAAGAGTTTTAAAAATCAAAACCAAATTCACGGCCATTGAGTCAACGCCTTCTCAGAGCAACTCCAGTGGCCAGAGGAATTTCTGAGTTTCTGAGACTGCCTTCACGGGAGTAGAAAACCTCATCTTTCACCCATCGAGAGTTCTAAGGGGTATTGCACTTGTATTAAGGGTGATTTGTAAAAATTGGAAATAGATAAAATTGTTAACAGCGTAGCGTGGTGAGTGTAATTAATGTTACTGAATTATACACATAAAGATGGTTGAGATTGCAATTTTTTTTTTACTACATTTCACTACAAATTTTTCAGGGAAAGACTGAAATGAGATAAAGCTAAGATCTGAAAGCTAATTGGAGCGATTGTTTTGGAGGTCTGCTGAGCTGCCTCTGAGTCAGCCCTCTTCAAAATGTTAATTAGCACCACACAAAGAACAATGGAAGTCCTGTGCCTTCTTCCTGGGAGAGCAAGATTGGGACAAGTCATTTTACATGTGCGTAGAATGTGGAGAAGGCAAAGAGATTTAAATAACAAATTTTAATAGGTTTCTTCCCACTGAGAAAGGCATTTCTGATTATCTATGACCTATACCAATTATCAGGATACTCCCCACTGGCCTACCATAATTTAAAGAACTAATCAAACTACGCCTGTAGGTCCTATGAAATGCCAAATATGTACAAGTACTTTGCTAGTTACATAGCTACTACTTGCTACTTGACCTTTTTACAATTCCTATAACCATTTACTTACATCCCAGCCAAATGCTTAAATGCTTGCCTTTGGTTTGGCTCTTATTGATCCCAGCCCGGCTCTCTGTTTGGGCTGAGAATGACCTTATGTTGACTTCCAGAGAGAACTGCTCTGCTGTGAAAAGAATTCTAAAAGAAGCTGGGTGAGAAATTCGATGTGAAGCATCAAAGTGAAGCTTCTGTAGTGGAATATGATACAGTAAGCCTTTGGCGATGGCCAAAGCCTAGGCAAGTACCTGAACACAACGGTGTTGATCAATAAGCTAATATACGGTTAATGGGGAGCTTCTCTCACAGCTCCAGCTCCCTAGATAACAGCCTATTTCTTGATGCAGCCTTTCTTCCCCATTGCAATGTAGAGTTCCCTAACTGGGGCTGAAAGTCCAATTTAAAACCTTTTCACTTCCACTCCATGAGTTGTTTTTTTGTGTTCTTGACTCTAGACCAGTACTTCTAAAACTTCAATGTGTTGACCAGTCCCCAGGGGGCTAGGTTAAAAGGTAGCTTTTCAATGTCAGTGGGTCTGGCATGAAGACTGGATTTCTGAATTTCTCATAAGCTCTGCTCTCATCATCAGAACACACTGAGTAGCAACACCACGATACTACCAGTTGCCATTGAGTGGATTCAAACACACAATAACCCCTTCCCCCTCACCCCCACCCCTAGACGTGTTGCCATAGAACTGCGCTCTTAGGATTTTCTTGGCTGTACACTTAATGGAAATAGATGAACAAGTCTTTCTTCCACGGTGCTGTTTGATGGATCCAACCCCCCAAGACTTTAATAGCTGAGCGCAAACTCTGTTTGCCACCCATGAGCAAAGCCCTGTTAGTGGTCTTGTTCTCAAATGTCAGGGTGTATCAAAATCACTGGCAAAATATGTTAAAATTCAGATTACTGGAGCCTACTGCTAAATTCTTTTTAAAAAATCCAAAAGGATGCTAATGCTGATGATGAGTGGAGCACTCCCTGAGAACCTGCTACCCTTGACTTGAGTGGTCCCCATTGAATTCAGGTGTGACTTTTCAGGACAGGTTGCTGCACACTGATCCCTCCTATCCTTTTAGCAGTTGATTAAGGGATATGAGGGGAAAGATATGAATCTTCTAACTCTTTAGGTATCTGTCAAATAGAAGCTTGAAGAAAACCTACCTTGTATCCCAACCATTTAGATATGGAAATGCAGCAGAAAGAGAAGACAATGAACACAAAACAAAAGCAACTGAACACTGTGCTTCAAGCCAGCAGGACAGCGCGTTTGATATGCTTGATATGTTTGATAGCATATCTCAACTCCTCAGTGCTCTGTGCTTTTACAGTCTTCCTACACCACCAGGGGCCTGCACTCGGATTGCCACTGCTGTATCCTTGCATTATGACCCAGAAACCCCAGGCAGGACTCAACATCCCTCCCTTCACAGTGGTTTGCAAACTTAAGCATGCACCAGAGTCATCTGCAGGCTTGATGGAGGAAACCCTGCTAGTCTGGGTTTTGCATTGGACCCCATCTCGGGGTGGGGTCCAAGAACTTCTCTTTCTAAAAAGCCTGCTGGTTTTATGAAGTTGCTGATCTGAGAGCACCTTTAGAAAAGCATGTTTGGGGAGCTCAGAATGAAGGACACCCCTGTTTTGCTTGCTTGGGTTTTCTACCAATTCAGAAATGGTGTCAAAGAGAAGGAAACAGAAATGTTGTAATTACTTAGGAAGCCAATGTGATCAGGTTTAAATTACCTGGGCCTTCTTTAATCCTGAACTCTAAAAACAGACGTACTACTTATACTCCCATTCACAAGCCTCCCCCTAGTGGTGGCCTGCCCCTGGAACATCTTGCTCAGGAGAAACTGGACAGATGGCTACTCCCTCCTGGCATCTAGTTCCTGAAGAGTCTGCAGAGAAAAACAGAGCTCTAGAGCACCTGTGACAGGTGTGATGTGCAGAACTCCCACTTCCCAAGGAAAGCAGGAAATGAGGTCACAAGTTGGTGAAACAAGTTGGTGGAATTTTTTTCCCTTCTCTCCAAACAGAACATAAAGGCAAAGCTTGCCTACCTTTTTCTACCCCAAACACCACACTAAGTTTTCCCTCCAGGAACTCAAAAAGCAAACTGCCATCAAGGTAATTCCGACTCACGGTGACCCAATAGGACAGGGTCGAGCTGCCCACTGAAAGTCACACACGATGTAACTCTTCACGGGAGTAGAAAGCCTCATTTTTCTCCCTCAGAATGGCTGGTGGTTTTGAACTGCTGACTTTGCATCTATTAGCCCGATGCTTAACCACTGCATTATCAAGGCTGCTTTTTCACCCAATGAACTTAAATAGTGACTAAATTGAAGTCAAATGTCAACCTTTCTTATTAGGCTAGTTACCTAAGAACTTAGGACCTCAGTTTCTACCTTTACCCTACGAAGATAATCATACGAGTCCCCAAAATTCTTTTGAGGATCAAAAAAAAATACGTTGTATTGAAGAGGGACTTTATATATAGCAATTTTCCTTTACTTTCTCCTTTCCGTGTCCTGTTGTAGGACATTTTTCCTTCAAGTAACTTGTAATCTTGAAGACAAGTGATCCCATATGACGATGTGAAATCATCCAGTATGTTCTTAAGTGCGGTGGCGTCCATTCCAACCCGCAGTGGTCATGTGACCACAACAGAACAAACCCCGCCTCTTTCTGCGCCGTTGCCACAACTGTTCTTAGGTGGAAGCCCATTGTCAGAGTCGCGGTGTCAAACCATCCTGCCGAAGGCCGCCCTCTTTGTCCCTGCCTCGCTCCTTTACCAAACATGATGTCCTTCTCCCGGAGCCGGTCTCTCCTCACATGTCCAAAGTCTCACCATCCTTGCCTCTCAGGAGGATTCTGCCTGTACGTCCTTCATCCAAGAAATACAGTATAGATGTTTTAAAAGGCTAGAAAGAGAGTATTGTGAAGAGCCTAACGAAATGGGTTAAATGGGTTAAAATGCCTAACGAAAGGGTTGGCCCCGTGATTGCTTAGTCTGAGCTGAAAAATAAACCCTAGCTCTCTGGGAGATGAGAGGAAACGGAGAGCTGTTCTGTGGTGGCCTCACTGAAACACTGTGGCTTCAGGTGGACTCCAGGGCAAAAGGTAACTGGTTCCTAGTGAAAGTCACCACACACCTGCCAGGTTGTCACACTGCAACAATCTGTGTGTTGCTATGAAATTGGAAGCGGTGCGCTCAGAATGTCACCCATGATGGACAAGTTACAGTGGGGTTTCCACTCTGAGACAGAGTAGGATCACAATCAAACACTGTCTGGCACCTTGCTCTGAATATGTCATCAAGGAAGATCAATTACTGGAAAGGGGTATTGATATTTGGTGAAGTAGAAGGCCAGCAAGGACACAGGCGACATTCAGGGAGATGAATTGGTACTGGGACTGTGGGGGAAATGCCAGCCCTCCACATCTAATCGCAGGTTTGATAAGCGCAATTATACGGTTAAAATATACATATAAAGATTATAATAAAGTCACAGAGAGCATGAGAGATTAAAAAAGGGTTTGAAATCATGGAGTCAGAGACATTTTATGGTAGCACGCTCACCTCAGTACCGCGGGGTGGTCCACGTGGAGAGAGGAGGAGGGGAAGGAGGACAAGGGGAAAGGGAATAGGGGAGCGAGGGCTGAGGGAGAGAGAATGGGGAGTGGAAGCCAAGAGGGGAGCCCGAGAGGATCTTTATTGCTAACCCAGGCTTATATGCCTTTGGGGGAGGCATGCAAGCCCCCTAATTACAGGTAAAGACATAAGTCACAGGAAGGGGTTGCACTATAGGTTATACAACAATGAGAGGGAGACAGTCTAGGGATATACACACAATAGGAAGAGGAGGGATTGGGGGTATACATGTGACAAGATGGGTGGATCCTAGATTCAGGATGGCAGCCTATATTTGGATGTCACTGAGCAGGTTTGACCTGTTCTCTGGATCTCCATAGAAACCATTATCAGTAGGGTGTAAACCCCACCTACAGGGACCAGGCTAATGGTAGCAAGCCTTTAGGGAGAAGTAGCCCATTGTCCTTAACAGCATGAAGTAGTCTGGCCGCCTTCGGGGAGGAAACTTGACAATCATTTACCATTTGCTGCCAGCAGTGTCCTCAGTCTAACATATATTTGGGGGAGGCGACTTGGGAGAAATCTGTTTCCCACACAGGGACCAAAATAATGGGCTCAGAAATGCCAGAGATTTGAGGGATTACCCAGGACCAGGCCAGGTTGTGTGCTAAGTGACCATGAGTGGGAGTTGACTCAATGGCAGTGGGTTTATCCATCCATCCGTCTGTCTGTGTCTCAGTCCTGACGGTGCAGTGGATGATGCACGGGACTGCTAACGGCAAAAACGATAACTGAAACCTATCTGTTGCTCTGAGGGAGCAAGATCAAGCCGACTGGTCCCATAAACACTTAGTCTCAGAAACCCTAAGAAACAACCCTACCCCAGTCTACAGGGTCCCAATGACCCAGAATTAACTTCTCAACTGTAAGTTTATCTATCTATCTGTCATCACTCATAGTGAAGAAGGGGAATGTACATTTGGGGATAAAGCAACAGCACAGGCTAAGGCTTCATCAGCACAGAGGCTGAAGGAGCCATGGAGACAGCCAGTCTGACCTGATCTGGGAAGAGAATCATTGGTCCTGGTCACAACCACCCCCAGCCCTGAGCCAATCACCAGACGTAATAGGTCTCCAAGCCAGACTCTTTAACAGACATTGGCCACGCAGGTGGCAGCGCCTACAGCACACCTAGCAGCAGTTTCTCTGCCTTTTATGTATAATGACCCAATTGATTTGAATGTCAGGGCAACTCTCAAGGTCCAAGAGCAAGCAGTCCATTCTCTGCGTGAGCAGTTATTTCTCTTCCTTAAGTCAATGATTCCTAGCCCTGTCTGTATATTAGAATCACATGGAGACATTTTTAAAAAGGAGCCATACTTTGGCTCCTCCTCAAATCCATTAAATTCAGATCCCAGAGGGTAGAACCCAGGATCAGTCATATGTTAATATCTCCTCAGGCGATTCTAATCCATAGCCTGAGTTGGAAAAGTCTTGTTTCAGCCAAGGTATTTTCCTCTTCCATATAAAATGACATTTCTAGCATTAGCTTTTCTTGGGAATGATTATGCAATTATTATCAAAGGTACCCAGACTGTGAATATCCTATGAGAGGAACCATGCTTGCGTGGTATTTCGAAATAAAACAAACAATGAGAGCATGCTTCATAAACCGGGTTTCTCTTCTGTGTATACAAAATCAGTGATCTGTAAAACAAGGTGGCTGAATTTAAATAAGTGTTCCTTTCGGTTGTGCTACTAAATTATACATGTTATTTTGCCAGGAAAAAAAAAAGTGGATTTAAAAGCAGTCCCTGGGTTACAAATGAGATCTGTTCCTAAATGCACCTTGAAAGCAAACTTGGAGGTAAATGAGGATGGGGGTGTGCAGTTCTTCTTTCACCTTACTTCAGTGCAAGAAATTTCAAGAAGCCCTCCGTAATGACTTAAAATGTGCTCGTGTAGCCAGAGAAGTTGATTGTGATGAAGCACTTGTTGAATGTAAGGGTTGATTCAGTTGTTTCAAAGTGAGGGAAAATGTATATACTATTTTCTTTAATCAATTTATTGGGGCTCATAAAATTCATCACAATACATAGATCAATTATGTAGACATTTGTTGTCCTCATCATTCCCAAAATTCGCTTGCCTCTTGGGTTCCCGGAATCAGCTCATTTTCCTTTCCCCCCCTCCCCCTCCATTCCTCTACCCCCCTCCCCCATGCACCCTTGATAATTTATAAATTATTATTATATCTTATATTACACTGCCCGGCGTCTCCCTTCACCTACCCCTCTGTTGCCCATCCCCCAGAGAGGAGGTTATATGTAGCTCTCTGTGATCAATTCCCCCTTTCTACACCCCCCTTCCCTCCTGGTATTGCCACTGTCATCCCTGGTCCTGAGTGGTTCATCTGTCCTGCTGCGTTTCCAATTCCCATCTGTACTGCTGTGCATCATCTGGTCTAGGCAGATCTGCAAGGCAGAATTGGGGTATATACTATTAAAGAACAAGGACACCTTTAAGACCCAGGCGCTATATCTTTTGATAGCCGGGTACCCTCAGCTTCCATCACCACATTTGCTTATGCACCCATTTGTCTTCAGCGATCATGTCAGGAAGGTGAGCATCATGGAATGCCCGTTTAATAGAACACAGTGTTCTTGCATTGAGGGAGTACAAGAGTGGAGGCCCAATGTCCGTCTGCTACCTTAATACTAAACCTATAAATATATGCATGTAGATCTATTTCCCTATCATCATATATAAATATATTTACATATGTACATAGATATAAATGTATTTACATATGCATAGACATCTATAAATGCCCTTTTCTCCTAGTTCTTTCCTCTATTTCCTTTTACCTTCCTTTTGTCCTACTCTCATGCTCAGCCTTTATTGGGATTTCAGTAATACCTCTCAGTTACACTACCCTTGCTCAAGCCCTACTAGGCCTTTTACACCCTCCTCACCACCAATTTGAGATCACTTGTTGTTCCCTTGTTCCTGGGTTTGTTAACACCACTTCTTTCCCCCATCTCCCCTTCTCCCATGGCCCCCCCCCCCCCCGGAACAGTTGGTCCCGTTGTTTTCTCCTCTAGCATACCATCCACGTATACTCCAAAGCCCACATGCAAGAAGCACACTAGCCAGTGTGACCATGAGGTGTCAAAGGGATCAGGTATCAGGCAACAAAGAATAAAAATATCATATCATTGTGTGCTCACTTTCCCAATAAGATCGCTGAAGGCAAATGGGTGCATAAGCAAATGTGGTGAAGAAAGCTGATGGTGTCCGGCTATCAAAAGATATAGTGCCTGGGGTCTTAAAGGCTTGAAGGTAAACAAGCGGCCATCTAGCTCAGAAGCAACAAAGCCCACATAGAAGAAGCACATCAGCCTGTGTGATTATGAAGTGCCGAAGGGATCAGTTATCAGGCATCAAAGAACAAAAAACCATATCATTGTGAATGAGGGGGAGTGCAGATTGGGGACCCAAAGCCCATCTGTAGGCAACTGGACATCCCCTTAAAGAAAGGTCCCAGGGAGGAGACAAGCCAGTCAGGATGCAGTGTAGCGACAAGGAAAGATACAACTTTCCTCTAGTTCTTAAATGCTTCCTCCCCCCACTATCATGATCCCAATTCTACCTTACAAATCCGTCTAGACCAGGGCATGTACACTGGTACAGATAGGAACTGGAAACACAGGGAATCCAGGACAGATGATCCCTTCAGGACCAGTGGTGAGAGTGGCAACACTGGGAGGGTAGGGGGAAGGTGGGGTGGAAAGGGGAACTGATTACAAATATCTACATATAATCTCCTCTCTGGGGGATGGAAAACAGAAAAGTGAGTGAAGGGAGATGTCGGACAATGTAAGATATGACAAAATAATAATAATTTATAAGTTATCAAGGGTTCATCAAAGAGTGGGGAGAGGGGAGGGAGGGGAAAACTGAGGAGCTGATACCAAGGGTTCAAGTAGAAAGCAAATGTTTTGAGAATGATGATGGCAACAAATGTACAAATGTGCTTTACACAATTGATGTTTGGATTGTGATAAGCATTGTATGGGTCTCGAATAAAATTATTTTAAAAATAAATAAATGAAGGACAAGTATGAATTGTTCATAAATCAGGCACTTGTAGCCCATGGACTGGCAGCAGGAACAATGTAATAAAAATATCTATATGCCTAACTATTGGTAAGTTTGGTAAAATCATTTAATGCAAATCTATCCTTTTTAAACCTCTTGAAAGCTGTCTAATTGGATGCTTTTATTGGGTAAGTGATATATTGTTTTAAGCAGATATATATTTTAAAATTCTTTTTATTTAGAAAGATCAGAAGATGAATCTCTGTGTTCAGATTCTTGTTTTTATTCATTCATTCATTCAACAACTATTTATTAAATCCTTCCTATTGGGATCTAAGTAGCTTGCTAGAAATGCTTACAACACTTCTAAATAAAATGTACCATATATACCTGAATATAAGCTGACCCAAATAACCATCGAAGCACCTAATTTTATTACAAAAACTGCATTTAAAATGTGCAGAAAAACTTGTTCTATACTCGACTCTATAGGTAGACCGTTTCTGGCCCCCTGACACAATTGAGTGGAAGAAAGACAATATCCAGGAAGAAATGAATAACAGTTTGTGATGAACGCACTGAGGGAAGCAAACAGGAGAGTGCCTGGAGAGAACTGTGGGAGGGGGCGGTGAGGTGGGGAAGGGGGGTGTCTCCTACTGTGATTGGATCACCCATGAAGGTTCGCCTTTCCTTTCTGAGCCGATTGTTAAATATTATGGCCCAAAAGCAGAGAGACCTACAGTCAGAACAAACAGTGTGTTCAAGAACCAAAACAGAATGCAAGTTAAAAGAGACGTTGTCACAAACACTCAGTCCTTAGCATCCCTTTTTCATTTCTTCTTTACATCTTTTATGTGTTGATTTTATTTTCTGTATCAGTTTATGTCGATGTTTTATGATGACGTTCATATGTCAGGGGTGGACTGTGAGGATGCAAAGGGGGTGGGGGAGGAAAACACCCCTCCCTCCAGACTGACAGCCTGTTAGGAGCCAGAGCCAGCATGTAAGTGAGACGGTCTACAAAAAATCTCAAAGTAGGCAATCTCGCAGAACGACAAAGCTGAGTGTCTGGCATTGCTTGGGGCATCAGAGGAAGTCGTGAAGCTAGCTCCCACTCTGTAGAGTGAGGATGACAACTCTCAATAGATAGCAGACAGAAGCAACAACAGTTTCATGGTGACAGACCGCAACCAGCCAGTTGCAATGAGAGAATTTTCTTTTAAATCAATTTATTGGGGCTCATAAAATTCATCACAATACATAGATCAATTGTGTAAAGCACATCTATACATTTGTTGCCCTCATCATTCCCAAAATTCGCTTGCCTCTTGGGTTCCCGGAATCAGCTCATTTTCCTTCCCCCCCCCTCACTTCCTCTGCCCCCCTCCCCCATGCACCCTTGATAATTTATAAATTATTATTATATCTTATATTACACTGCCCGGCGTCTCCCTTCACCTACCCCTCTGTTGCCCATCCCCCAGAGAGGAGGTTATATGTAGCTCCCTGTGATCAATTTCCCCTTTCTACACCCCCCTTCCCTCCTGGTATTGCCACTGTCACCCCTGGTTCTGAGTGGTTCATTTGTTCTAGATTCCCTGCGTTTCCAATTCCCATCTGTACCGCTGTGCATCATCTGGTCTAGCCAGATCTGCAAGGCAGAATTGGGGTCCTGGTAGTTGGGGGGAGGAAGCGTTTAAGAACTAGAGGAAGGTTGTGGGTTTCATTATTGTTATGCTGAACCCTAAGTGGTGACTCATCTCCCCACTACCCCTCTGCAAGGTACGTCCAGTTGTCTAGAGATGGGCATTGGGTCCCCATCACGTGCCACCGTCATTGACGAGGATATGATGCCCCCCGCCTTTGGTGTTTGAAGCCTGTTCCCTTTGGCCCTTCATGATCACCCATGTTGGTGTGCTGCTTCTATGTGGGCTTTGTTGCTTCTGGGCTAGATGGTCGCTTGTTTACTTTCAAGCCTTTAAGTCCCCAGACGCTGTAGGTCTCGATAGCCAGGCACCATCAGCATGGACCAGCCTCTAGGAGTCCCCTGGATGGGAGGTGAGAGTATCACTTCTTTTATTATAAGGAGTTGGGGTGACTGGAAGGGACATGTTCAAGTTCAGAGCCTGAAGTCACAGTTCAGTCACAGTTATGCCCTAAGGTTGCTTGGTTGGCAACAGCTGAAGCTGGAGGGAAGAAGCACATGAATTGAAGTTGGGGTTGGAGGATGACATCTAATTAAGAGAGATGGAGAGCCAATTCCATACAGCTTTCCATATTTGTCACCTACTGTAAGAACTTCTGAAATAGTTCGCATTCTGTACCTAGGGCTCATGTTACATAGTCCAGTCACCTCAAGGACTTCCTCAAGCCTTCGCAAGTCTAAGACCGACAACAAATAAGCCAGAACTTCTGTGGGAAAAGGGCAGGGCCAGGGAATGTCACTGGAAATACAGGGTAGGTCAGCAGTATTGCCACGAAATCACAGAAATTGTTATTCATTCTGATCTCTTCTGTTGATGTCACAACAACATAGCAATGTCAGCAACCTCAAGAGACAGCTCTGTTCATTTAATATGTCCCTTGAGTTTGGGTAGTAAAAAGAAGGCAAAATCAGAGTTGTAAGGGACCCTGTAAAAATGAGCAGGTGCATTGGTGTAAGAGAGAATTATTTCCTCCTCTTTCTCACCAATGTGAGTTTTCCTTTTCTTAAAACCCCTTTCCCATGAGCCTTAGTGACCTTCCTATGTTCTTTGAGTAGATTTATCAAGCTCAGCCTTTTGGGATCCTAGAATACAGTCACCGTGACTCTCTGAGTTGACTTTCACTGGTTAGGAGATCCTCTCAAACACCATTGTATGAGTTGTGTCCCTTTTCTTTGAAGGCACTGTAATAGATATAAGACAAGTCTATTACTGAGACAACTTGTCTGCAGCCATCTAGGGATCACAGATAGGTGTTGTTTGGGATAAACCCATGTTCGTATGTAGGAACGAGAAACTTAGTGGGAATACTCTGACTTATCCGCATGTGTAGATCTAAGAATGATGATTAGCCATTGTTCTGGCCACTATAAACAACCATTGTAACCGCACTATGAAATGATAATAGGGCAAGTGCTCAGATCTCCCTAAAAATTCCTTTTCTTTACCTCCCTCTTAACATGTATTAGCATATCCCAATGGCATCATTTTCCTTGCCTGAAATCGCTGTGAATTTTTTTCTTCTTTTTTTGTATTTTATTTAGCATATCCTAATCATGTCATTTTCCTTGCCTGAAATAGTTGTGTGTGTTTGTGTCTTGCTGTTTTTGCTTGTTTGCCTTCTCTATTTAAAGCATGGGAAACTATGTGTGACATAAAGATGGGTTCACATAATAGCTCTTAACTTAAATATTTTTTAATACTTCCAGGGAAGGATAACTTTGTTTTGATAAAAATTTTGAGGAAAGCTCTGTTGAAGTACCTCCTGTGGTGGCCATCTCCTGACTATTCTATATTTCAGTTACATTTTTCGCTGGTTTGGTTGCTTTATAATGCATACTTGTTGGCCTGGTGCCTAAGTGAAAAAACAAACAAACAACTCCTCCATTTAGTAGATCCCAGCTTATGGAAAGGCTACCTTCCATTTAATAGAGTCCAGCTTATGGAAAGCCTATGCAGGGCATCCTGGAGCAGAAGAGATAGATCGGGAATGAAAACATGAGTAAAACATAATGGATAACTAGCTTTCACACTGGTGAATTTTGACAGTCAGGGCTGTTGAAGTACCAGAGGCCTCAGAGGATACAAAGGGTAACCATTTTGACGTGTTACTTTTTGGAGTTCTAAGATCCTTTCTTTAAATGAAGTCCTATTTCATAGCCTAGATATAAAATAGAATCTAGTAGCTCTCGAAATATCATCCACACTCCCCAAATGAAGTGACATCTTGAAATCTTAGAAATATACATTTTTATATGTCACCCCACATCTACCCAATCAACAGTTTTGAAGATGCACCCAGAGAGCCCCCGGATCTTCACAGAATAAAATATAATGAACGGACATGGCAGGGTTTGAATGATGGCAGGATTTGAATTCTGAATGATGTCGGATTCTGGAGTTTCTCATAAGACTTCATATATGGACTGGTTACCTCTCCATTGATTGGGTTTAGACCCAGAATTCTGCCAAGTCACACAACACCTTGGGTAAGGATTATCAGAATGGACAAAAAAAATAAATCAACTCAGTGAAAGCCATTAGCAGTTCACTAAGGCAGCCAGTTCAACCCTGAACAATTTCTACCAAATAATTCCTGCATTGCCTTCTAAAGGCCATTCGCCTTCCTGCAGGTGCTATTGATGCAGCAGATGCTGAACAGGCCCCAGAACCACCATTCCGACTCATCACACTTGAGACAGTTGAAGCCCTATTCTGAGAAGCAGTCTAGTTGGAGAACTCCACCCCCCTCACTTAAGAATTCATAGCTGTGTTCATTTAGCATCCTTCCTCATTACATAGCCTCTGAGTAAGTTATCTAGTCATGATGAATGATAAATCAGATGACCAGGCCTATATTACTCATGGCATTTTAATAGTATTACTCTGGAATCGTTTTTAATTGTCCATTCTGGGCTCTTTAATGCTAAGAAGATATAGATGTTTCCATTACTCTAATTGTATTTCAGATAAATGTATGGGCTCACATTTTCCCTCTAACCCTAAAAATGTAAGGCTAAATTTAGAGATAGTTCTATGCCTGAAAATTGAATAATTTTACAGCAAAGCTGTGATTAATCACACTGGAAAACAGAAGGAACTACAATTAACTGTAAGTTGTCTGCACTTACCATAGAGGAAAATCACTTACACTATTTTAAAAAGAAACAAAAATGTTTTCTACAGGTTTTAAAAAATTCACAAAAATACTCAAAGCACCTTCCAATGCCTAGCATATCAGCAGTGTAAGTAAGTGCAAATGGATGCTCAGACAACTTTTTGGTGCAGCAATGAGGTAGTTAGTTGATTGTGCCAACCTGGCCAATAAACACAGGAGGAGTTAATTGAAGGGCAGAGGGATAAATGGCTCAGTGAGTCTTGCCTTTTGAGTTCTCGGGTCACTTGCTTTCTGATGGTCAGACCAGGGTGCAGCTGCCTTAGCGAGTTCCCTGTTTCAGCTGGCAAGGCTCACTTCCTGCAAGATACACCTGAGGAGACTCCACATGGACCTACCCCAATGTAGCCCTGGGTGCTGGAGCACCCATGAGGAGACCACTGCCAGGGCTGAGATGCTCAGACATTCACTGAATTGGCTTTCCTCCTGCAGTCGGCATCATTGCGTCTGTTTTGTGAGATGGAGGAGGACTTTGTGGATTGGTGTTGGACATATGGGTTAATGGGTTAATGTTGGGCTTGTGGGCTTGGGCAGCACTGGGTTGGGATGTTTCCTTGGTGCACAATTAACCTTTATATAAAGCTCTCTCTTATACATGAGTTTCTGTGGATGTGTGTCTCTAAAGTTCCCAGACTAACACATGCAGGGTGTTAATCTCTGGGCTGAAAACTGCATGCCAGGTCTGCAGTTCAAGATTTTTTGCCGTAAAACAAAAAGTCAAATTAATTTCAATGGTTTTATATGCGACACAAGAACTGGACTAATGAGTTTTCAAAGGATTTCCAAATGAACTACTGAGACAGATTGGGTTCATTTTGAAATGATAGAAAAGACCACTCTCCAAGTATCTGTATCAAACTTTTATTATAGTAAGTGTTTCTATTGATCATATTTAAGAGACAGAGTCACCAAGGAAAATGAACTTTTGAGGTAATTGGTGCTTTCCACAGCAAACATAAAAGAACATGTCTATTGACCATTTTGTTGTTGTAATTCTTTTGTGGTCTGCTTAACATAGAAGACAATGACTATCATTAGATTTTTCTGATGACACTAATATCATCCATATGGGCACTGTTATCACACCAGTAAGTAGGCTATAAAACATCTTTAGCTTCCAGATAGCAGACTTGGTGTTTGTTTGCTTCTGTGTTAAATATTTCCTGCCTGGTAGTCTGTAAATATATTTTTAAATTATTTAGGTTTCTGTTATCCTTCTACTATATTGTATGATATACCATACTGGCATACTGTTGTTTATATATTATCTGACATATCACCATGTCAACCTATTATACAAATGTATTTAGACTTGCGCCTGGAAGTGGTTTTTCTCTTCTCTTTCACAACAAGAAGGGCATGGGGACTAGAAAGAGGCAGAATACAGAATACGTACACTTATTCAGGCTGCAGCAACTCACAGAACAGGGAGATATATTAAGATTGACAGGGCAACATCGGAACTCCAAAACCTATGAAATTAGAATCCCACTGCTATCTAGTTGATTCCAACTCTTCGTGACCGGCCATAAAGTTTCCAATACTAAAAATATTTTCTGGGAGCAGATAGTCTAAGGTTTCTTTTACAGAGCAATGGCTGGTTTGAACCTCCCTGCTTTCAGTTAACAGCAAGACACTTAAAAGTGGGCCACTTGGTAAGAAGCAGTTCAACGGGGCCCTGTATAAATTAGTTAGCACCTGGGGCATGGTGAAGAATTGGCATGGGGTAGGGGCTGGGGTGGGAATTCAAAGCAAAATGGAAAGCTAAAGTGCCAGGTAAAACAGCTAACCACCAAGAGACGTACAGACGTTGAAGAAGAAGGAAATTTTGAAGAGAAGGAACAATATTTGCATTCTATATCCTGTTTCCTCCAAAAGAAGACAGTGTCTTATATTAATTTTTGCTCCCAAAGATGTGCTAGATCTTATTTTCAGGGGATGTCTTATTTTTCCATGAAGAAGAATACGGTACACATTTATTGTTGAACAACAAAAAAGGAACTTGATTACCTGTATATGGTACAGCAGTAGTTGTCATCACAAACCAGCATAACCAGATAAATCATGAATCCTACAGTATCAAGGATTTCTTGTTACTACCATTATTTCCATGTACAACAATCTATGTCATTTATTCAATGACAGTCATCATCTTCTGGAACATCATCATAACAATCCAAACCCTTATTTTTGGGGAGGTCTTATTTTCATGGGGATGCCTTATATTTCAGTGAGAGACAAAAGTGTAAGTAGGTCTTATTTTGGGGGGATGTCTTACTTTGGGGGAAGCAGGGGATAAGGAATAGATACCAACAGAGAGATCATTCATATCTTAGCTTCAACACTTATAATCTCTTAAATCCTGAATGTATCCACTTCTCACCATCTGCCCCACTACCACCCTTCTGTGAGTTACTCCATATCTCCCATAAATTATCATGTTGGATAAGTCTATGCCTGTGCAGGAAATGCTGTTGGTGGCCAGTTCTGTTTGTCAAGCAGGTGTGCCTCCCACCTGCAGTCCTGAGTATTACTTCATAGTCATGTCCTTCTCCTGAGATTTGTCCTCAGTATTCAAGGAAAAGCCTAGAAGAGCCATCCCGTAACATGAAACGTAACCGAGCACTCTGCAGTCAATTTTGCTTCTGCTCCTAGCAGCCCCACAGGACTATAGGGTGGAACTGTACATTTTTGCTGGAGAAGACAGCCTCATCTTTCTCTCGCGGAGAGGCTGGAATATTTAAAACACCAACTTTTCCATTAATGGTCCATTGCTTATCAGGGGGCCATCAGGGCTCCTTCCTTTGAAGGAAGTTCCCAGCACCTTGAACTGTTAGAGGGTTGCGGACAACCAATAGCCTTGCATCGAGCTAAGATCCATTTGTGATGTCTTTCCTTAAAAGTAGAGATGGGAAGACTTCAGCTCACTTATGGTAGACGTATGCAAGACCAACTGCCACAAAGCAAAGCACAACAAAACATTGTGATTGACCAAGTAGCAGATCTGGGAAATCCTCCACCAGCGTCATTGGTGCAGGGGCCACAACAATAGGTTCAATCATAACAAAGGTCTTGAGGAAGGCACAGGACCGGGCAAACTTTACTTCTATTTAATTTTGTTTTTACATGATCAAACTGAAAGCAATCACAACATGCATACTCCAGACTCCCTGCTGGGGTCAGACTGAGTGAGACTAGTTAGAAGTCTTACACCGGGTCAGATCCTTGCTTGGCTTCTAGCCTAACTGTATCCCACTTTCCTCATTTTTAACAGATTTCCCTTCTATTTACACATGTATTTACTCAGATCTGCTTCTGGGAAACCCAACATAGGACACTCTGCCTTTACCTTTGTTACCGTACACAAAGCTCCATATAAAGGAACTTCCAAAAGTTTTTGGAAAAATGAAATGAAAATATAATGGAATTGTTCCATGAACTTTTTGAAGCACCTTAGATCAGTATTTCAAACCCACCAGCTGCTGCATGGGAGAAAAATAAGACTATCTGCTCCTATAAAGATTTACAGCCCTAGAAACCCTATAAAGGGTAAGTAAGTATAATAACAATTGTGGGGATAGTGCGGGTCTGGGCAGTGCTGTCTTATTATGTACATAAAATAGCTATGACTTGAGTAGAGATACCACAGCACTGGACAACCCAACAACATGTGTCAATAGCAGCCACTTCTTTTATATCATTAGTTAGCTTCGGATAATCACCTAGGGTTTACAAACTAATAATAATAATAATTTCCTTCTAGATAAATGAAACATCTTATCTTTAAAATAGAGAGCCCTGGTGGCATAATGGTTACGCGTTGACGTAAAAGTCAGCAGATGGAAACCATCAGTTGCCCCTTCAGAGAAAGACACGACTTTCTACTCCTGTAAAGAATGAGTCTCAGAACATCACAGGGGCAGTTCTACCCTGGTCCTATAAGGGTTTGGGTTTGGCTTTGGTCTGTAAAATAAATGAAATTTCTATTAAAAGAGAAAAAAAAATTGATGCAACTCAAATTTTTTACTTGAGCTAGAGATAAAGCTAGCTGTTCTTGAGCTCTATAGAGCTAGCGATCATTATTATGCCCATGGTGACCTGTGGCAGCCCTCTGCCCTGAAGGATGCCACACTGCCTTGTCCTACGTCCCCCTCACCATCACCAGCATGTTGGAGACCATCACTGCGGCTTTTGTGCCATGTCATCTCATCCAAAACCCTCGTCCCTCTTGCTGGACATCCGTCTTGTGCTGACCCAACAGTGCTTCCTCTCACAGTTGTTTTCTCTTCATGTAATGCCCACAGCCAGCTGACCAGTGCTCTGATATGATCCTCACGATTTTCGTGAGCTGAATTTTAGAAGTCAGGCACAGACATGGGCAGCATGAGGGACACTGCTGGCATTGAAATACCTGTAGCATCATAGCAACAAGCCAGTCACCGCAGTACAACAAAAGGATGTGGGTCTGACTGTATCTAATATTATCCAGTTTCTTATTGGTTCTACTTTGAAAATGTTTGAGAATGTCTATGAAAATTAATGAATAAACAAAATTTAGAGGGATTAAGATATATTAGAAACAATTGTTTTCTTAAAGTAGAGCCGGATAGCATATTATTTTCCCGACTTCAATTAAGATTGAGTTTAGCAAATATTTTATCACAGCACTTTTTTAAAAATCAGACTCAGATGACTTAAGAAACTTGCTAAAGTGACATAATTATTACATCTTAACCCACGATTTGAAACAAGGTATCTGACACTAAATCCTATGTATTTAAAAAATAAAGTTTTATTGGTATATGTTTCCTATATCATGCAATTTATTTTTTATCAGCTTAAATATATTTTAATTGATAGATACCATTTTAGGAGAACACCTGAACTTCAATTTACAATGAGCAAAGCATTTTTGTCTTTAAAATGTATGGAACCAGTTCATTATTTGGAGAAAGTCATGAGACATACTGTGTATAAAAAATAGTCTCCTCTGTTCCCCCCAAGACCACTTCCCAAGAATAAATACCAAGAGGTTATGGACACTGCTGGACCTTTGAAATTCACATGTAAATGTATGTATGTGTGTGAATATAATATAGATAGCAAATGCCTCAATATAAAATATCTGTAGCCCTAACTTTTATTCACATCAATATAGTTTTATTTGTACATATATGTTTAGGAATTTGTGATCGTGCTTATAACTAAAAATGCAACAAATGTACAAATGTGCTTGACACAATGGATGGATGAATGGATTGTGCTAAGAACTGCATGAGCCCCAATAAAATGATTTAGAAAAAAAACAAGTTGGGCTGCTAACCATGAGATCAGCATTTCTAAGCCATCAGGCTTGCTACTCCCATAAAGAGTGACAGCCTCGGAGACCCATGGGGCCATTCTTCCCTGTCCTAGCAGGTCACCAGGAGTTGGCACTGACTTCGTGGCAATGAATTTGGAGTTGTCTTGTTGGTTGGTTGGCTTTAGTTATATCATGCAATGTAATCATTCAATCCTGTTATGAAGATCTGTGCAATTGTCAACACAATAATTTTCAGAACATGTTTTATACTCTTTGTTGCTAGCTAACCCTCTCCCCCAGTCCTCCCATGCCATACCCCTAGTCAATTATCAATCCAATTACTGTCTCCTTAGATCCACCTATGCTGTATTTCATAAACAGAAATCATGCAAAACACACAGGAAGCAAACAAGTGAGAAAACAACCGATAACAATGACTAGACCAAATATAGACAAACATCAGTCAAAAGAAAGCAGAAAATAGTAAAAACTGAAGCAATTTTAGAGTGGGTCAAAAGGGAGATCAAATGACAAAGTGTTAATTACAGTTGAGAGAACCAACTGCCATAACCAACTTTACAATCCTCTCTGTTGGATAGCAAGGCTATTCCCATCCTTGGACTATGTGGTCAGAGGGGCTTAATCTATGTGGAGACCCTGCACATGGATCTTGGGCTTCCACTGTCATCCATAACCTTCTGCGAATCAGCTGTTCACAATTTAGTCTCTGATACTGTTCTGTCCTTTGAATTTAGATTTTATTACTTAAAATCCTTGGATCACACAGGCTGGTGTTCTTGATGCCTCCTTAAGGTGGCAGCTTGTTTGAAGACAAGTCTTTAAGATTCCAGGTGCTATTCTTTCTGATAGCCTAGCACCATCTGGGTTATTCACCTGTGGTAGTTATATATTCTTGTGTCAATTTGAGGATTCAGAGTGAAGGGGTGGAGTCTAGCCTGTCAATCAGGATATCGCCAATGAGGCCTCTGTGTGGGCATGGCCTTCTCCTGGCTTATACACGAGTATATACAGTACATTGATTCTTCGTCTGTCTTCCTTATTCAATGTCCGACTTTCACTCACATATGATGCAATGAAGAGCAACATGGCTTGAGTCGGCATGCGTGTTTCAAAGGAAGATCCAAGGAATGTGAGTCTAGCAAACTGCTAAGGAAACATCTCTTTTAAGGAGAAGTAGCTTTAATGGTTTAAATAATTTTAGGAAATGATACATATTACATCCCTGCTTGGGAGAGAGTTCTCCCTGGTCTTTTGTGCTTCTACAGCCGAGTCTTCAAAGAGAGCTGAATTGTAGTCAATTCAGGATGATTTTTATAAGGAACGATTCGAGCAAAATAGGAATGCTTCTTTTTTCCTCCCTGAAGCAATAAATGTGCACATACTCTAGGGTCAGGAAGAGCATATTTATCTCCTTGGGGAGGATAGTTGAGTTTCTCAGCTGTCCTTTGATAAAATGGGTGTTTCCAAAGATGCATGGTCCTCAAAAGGACAGACTCATTTGTGTACAGCATGCACTTGAGAATTGGGGGACAGGAGTCATTGAGGAAACATGACGCTTATTTTGCCTGTGTTGATGAGAATAAAACACTGCCTAAGTTCATCTGGGATTCCAGTCTCCCTACCAGTGCAATCCATGGAAGTGTCAAGCCCTGCCCACCGTGCCACTCTCAATCTCCTTACTAGGAGTTCAGAGTTCCAAGTAAAGCTTCTGAGAAGTCTTCTACTAAGAAAACACACTTCATTTCACTTATCAAGTGTAATGCATTCTCCTCTACTGTCCAACGGGATACAACTCAGCCCCACCTTGCCAGAAAAGGCAGCCATGAACCTGCTCTGGGTTCTCAGAAATCACACCAGGCTTGTTGCTGCTTTCTCTGACTCATCGGAAGCTTAGTCCTCCCTTTTCAAGCACGAACAGATGTGAGGAGGCAGATGCTATGGCTCCTCTGAGTCACTGCTTTTCTTTGCTTTTCCTGTATTGATGGGCATCCTAGTTTAAATCACATGACTTGGTACAGTCTTGAAGTGAGCATGAATTTAGGACAACCAAAATCTCCCCTCTGCAATGACAGTTCTGGAGGAAAACCTAATCATTAGGTGAAGAATGCACTTAGCTGTAGAGACTACGTTTTCCCCCGTGTGCTCTCATCGCTGTGCAGAACTATCTGACCACTACACGAATCTTGATTTTCTTCTACTTCCTATGCATTCCTCTATAAAATTATAACTGAACTAAAGTGTGATGTAAGTTCTTTCTGCAACCAGGCTGAGAATTCTACAAGAGGAACTAACAAGTAATTACAAAGAACTCAGCTGGAAATACACATCGGGAAAACAAATTTGCAGATGGATTTTAATGCTTGTGAGTGGTTCCACGCAATGTAAATGAAGCAAACATACAGAGAAATAAATCAACAAAACTTTTAGGGTGGACTTAATCAACAGTTCATGAAATAGTCATGAATGCCCCTCCAATCATTCAGCAAAGCTGCCAATAAACAGATCAACAAATAGAATGATTAGATTTTATGACGCAGCCTCAGAATGGATTCACAACATGACATTCAGACTGGAGCCCTAAACCTTGTCTAAATAGAAATGATCCACATGATATTCTTTCTGAGCAGTACAGAAGAGAGAAATGCTATGAAATGTGCTCCTGGATTGACTCCTATGATTGGCTCCTTGATTGACTCGATGTTATGGTAATGGGTTTAGTTTAGAACCTTGTTGAGCATCTCTGGTGAATCAGAGTGAACCCAAAGCACCTAACAGCAACAAGATGGAACTGACAGCCTGATGTATTCTTGGGGTTCACAAATGAGAGGCACTTCTACAAAATCAAGAAGAGAAAACGAATAGCGTAGTTCATAAATTCAAACTGGTAAGACGTATGGAAAACCCAAACACCAAACTCACTGCCTTTGAATCAATTGCAAGTCATAGCGACTCACTGCCATCAATGGCAATGCATAGCAACCCTACAAAGCACAGTGGACCTGACTGTGGGTTTCCAAGACTTTACATCGTAGAGTATAAAGCCTAACATCACTGCCAGGAGCCCAATGTATAGCCTACTACACCACCAGAGGCCCTTAAGATATATGGAAGTAGTATGTATAAGCTCTCAGGATAAAAGAGGCTGGACTCAGGCTTGCGTGTCTGAAGGGTTAAATCCTAATTTTCCTTTGACTGGATTAGTAGGAAATTTCCAGGTAAAGAGACAAATCAAAGCATTGAGAGTCTATGAAGGCACAGTAGTATATTCACGGCCCTCGGGCATGGAACGGGAGATGCTGGGGGATATACTAGGGACCAGCCTGATGAGTTGTAGCATAGGAATGAAGGTTGAAAGAAAAATCTGGAGATGGGGAAGGGGCAAATTCAGGAAAGGACTTTGATGACATTTTGGGTGGCTTGGATTTTGTGCTGGAACTAAGGAAATAAAAACAAATAAACCCCAAATCATTGACTTGTCAGACACAATGGAAGCCCTGGGAGTGGGGGGTGAGGGTGGCGGGCAGGGATACTGCTGCTGGTGAACAGAACGTCCGATTCTTTTAGAGCTAGGTAATGGAAGGTGACTCCGTAGTCAGTTATATTTGATAATGAGTTTCAATCAAGAAAAATGTGGTAGTGCAATAAAGAATTCTGAAAACCAAAGAAAGGATCTTGTCTAATTGGCTCATTTCCCAGCAACATCAGGAATGGGAAAAGTAATATTGGCAGTAAATACCTTAGAATTTGGCATCAGTGGTCTCCAGTCTTAGGCAAATGAATTAATTTCTGCCAAGTGTAACGATGACAGCCCAGGAAACTCCTTTCTTCCTCATTCTCCTAGAGATGATTTTTTTTTCCAAATGATTTCATCATTGTCAGTCACTCTGATGAGATCCTGGATCCTGGCTACCCTGGAGCCAGGACCGTTCTTTCCTTTATGTTGTTCCCACAGAACTGGCTTTTCAGCAGAGAGATAGAGGAAAACATGAATTTGGATCACTCCACAGGGTACAAAAAAACACTGAAAACTGCATTTTAAGGGGATCCAAGGCACACGTTTTATGCAACTGCTTTTGGTAAACACTACTTAAGCAGTTGCATGGATGCCTTAAAATGCGTTACCGAATGACATTGCCGTGAACATCAGAAAATGGAAAGATTGTTCATTTAATCTGAAATGCTGCATATTTTTATATTATTTATACTACAGTGCTTGACACATCTCATGGTGGTTTTCATTTCCTTGCAATTGCTGGCCTCTTAAATTGCTTTTTTTTTTTTAATCATGTTTCTATTACATTGAGCTTTCGTTGTAGTTGAGTTATTTGAACTTAAACAAAATAGCTTTGATCGGATTTTAACCAACATATAGATTCATCCATACAATTAAAAATGTAAGACGCATTCCCAGATAAGAATGAAATTCTTCTCAAGTTTTTATAGCATCAAATTTCCTCTTTCTGAATCATTGCTAAAAATTGCCACTCAGCTGATATTTAAGGGCCCAACAAATTTAAAATGAAAAGTGCTGACATTTCTATTTATGACAAAAGGTCTATTTAACTAATGATATGATCCTCATGATTCCAATAGTCCATCAAAACTACCAGAAGTAAATAATAATGAGTTCATACTTTTTTTGCATGAAACTTTTGTTGCCACAAGTAAACAACATTTTTATGTGCTAAGAAAGGAAGGAGTAGATGAATAAAACATTAATTAGATTAGGTATAAGTCTATTTCAAATGTCTGTATGTTAATATAATCTTTTGCTTAAATTTGTCAAATATATATGTAATTCTAGAGAAAAAGACTTCACATACCAAGTACAATAAAGTTGGGGAAAACAATCCTGTCCTCTTTGACCTGAGGGACTATGATTTTTATATCCTGTAATATAACAAAAGTCCAGGCAATAGTGTTATGATTCTAAGTCTCAGTTGGACATGGCTTCAAATAATTTGTCTATATTGTTTCAATCAATTCAATCCAGAACTCGTCAAAAATCAATACTCTGTTCAAAATATGTTTTCATTTTATTTTTCCTTGTGATTTCCATTGTTTCAGAGGTAGGCTAAACATTGACAATCAACCTTTAAGATTTATATATATACATATTTATTTAATCATTTTATCAGGGGCTCATACAACTCTTATCACAATCCATACAAACATCTATTGTGTAAAGCACATTTGAACATTCATTGCCCTCATCATTCTCAAAACATTTGCTCTCCACTTAAGCCCCTGGCATCAGGTCCTCATTGTTACCCCCTCCTGTCCCGCTCCCCCCCTCCCTCGTGAACCCTTGATAATTTTTAAATTATTATTTTGTCATATCTTGCCCTGTCCAACGTCTCCCTTCTTCACCCACTTTTCTGTTCTCCGTCCCCCAGGGAGGAGGTTATATGTAGTGTTGTCCATCCCCCAGGGAGGAGGTTATATGTAGACCCTTGTAATCGGTTCCCCCTTTCCAACCCACTCTCCCTCTATGCTCCCAGTATTGCCACTCACACCACTGGTCCTGAAGGGATCATCTGCCCTGGATTCCCTGTTTCCAGTTCCTATCTGTACCAGTGTACACCCTCTGGTCTAGCCAGACTTGCAAGGTAGAATTGGGATCATGATAGTGGGGGAGGGGGGGAGGAAGCATTTAGAAACTAGAGGAAAGTTGTATTTTTCATCATTGCTACATCGCACCCTATCTGGCTCGTCTCCTCCTCAAGACCCCTCTGCAAAGTGAACTCCAGTGGCCTACAAATTGGGCTTTGGGTCTCCACTCTGCACTATCTTATCCGATTCTACTGTCTCTCTCTCTCTCTCACACACACACACACAGGCACACACACACACACACACACACACACTACACATTCATACTCACCACCATTTCAATTCATAGCAATCCTATAGGACACAGTAGAATCGCCCCTGTGACTGTCTGAGATAGTGCATCTTTACAGGGGTAAAACCCTCTTGTATTTCTCATTCTCTCTCATATAAACATATGTGTGAATTATTTATTGCACTACTATGTTTCTCCTGATTAAAATTCATTCATTTTAACTGACCATATAGTTTAGATAGATAGATGATAGATAGATAGATAGATAGATAGATGATAGATGGATAGATGGATAGATAGATAGATAGATAGATAGATAGATAGATAGATAGATAGAAACAGACATAGAGATAAAGATATATGTTTGAGGGGGTGCTCCCCAAAACCAGAATTGTGCTGGGCAGAACAGAATTTTCTTAGTACATAGTACACATTTTTCCCGCTATGCAAGCATCCAGCCATTTGCTCTGAGTTAGTGCACCCAGTGGCGTTGCATGGGAATGTTCTCTTTGGTTGCAATGAATTTTTTCGAGAAAGCAGTTTCACTGGAACCTCATTTTCTGTGATGGCCGATTTAAGATAACAGCATGCAACTGTGAAATTTTGTGTCCTGCTAGGGAAAATTGCCACAGAACTTGTGACATTGAACACAGCTTACAAGTACAGCACTATGGGAAACATTCAAGTGGTTTTCTCATTTCAAAAAAGGTGAAATGTTGATGGATGACAAACCTCATTCTGGACATCTGTCAAATTCCTAAACAAATGAAAATGTCTATTTGTAGTGCATTTGGAGTTCATTCCACCAGGTCAGACTGTTAATCGAGCTTTTTATTTAGAGGTTCTGGAAAAATTGCATAACAGTGTGTGACAAAATAGGTCTGATTGATGGCAGATGGGAGGCTGGTTTTGCCACCTCAATGACGCACCTGCTCACACAGCCATGTCAGTGCACCAGCAAGCTCTCTTGCTCCATGCACCTTACACACCTGACCTCACCTGATGTGACTTCCTTTTGTTTCCATGAATGCAGAGGGATATGATAGGACTGTGATTTGATGACACAGAAGAGGTTAAGAAAAAACTGAGGGAGGTTCCATCAGCCATCCAAACAAATGAGTCTGAAAATGTTTCCAAGAATAGAATTGTAGATTTGACAAATGTATTGAGTGTAATAGAAAGTACTTTGAATGTGATAGGTTGTTTTGTTAAAAAAAATTAAACACATAGCTTTGAAAAGAAATCAATTTTGGGGGGATATCACCTCTTAGATCTCTCTATATATCTCTGTGTGTGTGTGTGTGTGTGTGTGTGTGTGTGTGTGTGTGTGGTTTGGGGGAAAGTTTACACAACTAGTTTGTTTTCCATTCCACAATCTATATACTTAAGAAATAGCACTGGTTACAATGTTTTTAATGTAGAAATACTTCCACTCTGTTTCCGGTTTCCATTTGTCATCCTTTCCACCCCTTCCTGCCAGCAGAACTTTTTCTTGGGGCCAATGTTACACTGTTAGCCTCCCATGGCTGATGGACCGCAGAGATCCCCCCTGTTATTATGTTGCACTCTGTAGGTCTGAAAGTTGGTCCTCAAGGTTGAGCAACCTTCCAGATTTGAAGAGTAATGAGAGTCATAGTCAGGGGTTCTACAGTCTCAGTCAGCAAACATAAACGATGCCTATCCACTGGAAAAGATCATCTGTTGCTCTGGTGTGGGGTGAAGTGTTCTGTATAGGACTATGAGGTCAAGTTGGTCGATTGTGTTGGTTAGCTCTTCTGAATATTTGTTGAGTTTATTTCTTGTTGTTCTGTTTATCATCAAGAGTTATAAATTACCTTATTTTTATCTCTTTTGACCCATATTAAAATTGTTCTAGTTTTTAATATTTTCTGCTTTCTTTTTTACTGAGAATGTTCTGTTTTATTTTGTTATTGTGGTTAGTCTTTTTGTTTCTGTATATTTTTTGGTATATGAAACCCAAGATGCATGAATCTATAGAGATATTAACTGTATTAATGGTTTCTTGAGGTTTAGGCAGGAGGAATTGGGAGGAAATTGGGGATCTAATAACAAGAAGTATAACAAAGAAGGAAATGTTCTAAAATTGATTGTGGTAATGATTGTACAAACTCTTCTTGCTATGATTGAACTATTGAGTTGTATGATATATAGACTATGTCCCACTAAAACTGTTTTTTTTAAGTGTGTATTAAATTCTGCTACTATCACTGTCTACACTATAGAGTAACAACCACTATTACTGTGAAGTTGTCTATTTCTTTTTTCAATTCTGCTAAAGCAGAGTTTTTGTAATTTAGCGTACTGTCAATGGCTGCATCTATAGCTACTATGATTACATTCACTGGTTTTAAGAACCCTTTAATCGATATCTAATTAGGCACCTTGTTGGGTACTGGACTATACACTGGACTGCTAGCTGAAAAGTCAGACGTGTGGGAGAAAGATGAAGCATTCTCCTCCCCTAAAGAGTAAGAGTGCTCAGAACCCTCAGGTTGGTCCTACTCTGTCTCGAAGGGTCGCCACAGTAAGAATCAATGTGATGGAAGTGAACTTGGTTTCTGGAACCTTCTTCCGGTCTTTTGTGTTATCTTTCTTTTCCTCTACCTTTCTAAAATCTATTTATGGTTCTTAAATATAATAGACATTTTTTCAAATCCCGATTAGGGAGTTCCAATACTACTGCTTGTTCTGATAGATTTTCTGGTCTTGTATTGTGTCACTTGATTGAGCCATATTGTGCTGATTTTGTGTGTGTTTGATTTCAATTGACTGCTGTCACCAAGACATTGTGATGTTATAACCCACCCAAGGGGAGGGTGTTGTTTATATTCCACAGGGAGAGAGGGACCAGACTTCAACCGATACACCAAGACATGAATGCAACATACTGGCATGAAGCAGGGAACCAATAGAGAAGTCTGAGGGGCTGGCCCAAACCCAAATATGTGGACAAGCACCCACCCCACAGAAGAATTCACTTCGGAGAACAGCACTGCAGCTACAGCTCAGGGAAAGGGACATGTCTGATCAGAACACACAGGAGCAAACGAAGGGGGGAGGGAAAGAGAGTGGAGAACATTCTGGCCCACCCAGCCCTGAGGACGACATCCCTCCTCAGAGTATCCAATGCACAGAGAGGACCATTGGGCCAGGCCCACCAAAAGACACAATGTCCCTCACTGACCCATAGCACTACGGGGACAACACTGGAGACACAGTGCAGGAATTGCGCCCAATTTGATGCCAACACACTGGGTGCAACACCAAAGGCATGCCACAGAGCAGCAAGGGGAGCAAAGCAACGAAATCCCCGGGGAATACCAAAAATGGACTTTGGGGTCAGGGTGTGGCACCCCATCAGACTCAACCAGAAAATAGTCCTAAAGGTCAACAGACAGACCTTGAACTATTTGGAGTCTTTTCTTTTGTTGTTGTTTTGTTTTCTTTTTTTGCTTTGTTTTTCTCTGTCTTGTTTTATGTGCTGATTATTGTCTCTGCACGTCTATCTAGATAAGATAGGTGCGATAAACAATCCAGAGCAGAAAACAACAGACTGACGGTTTGGCAGGGGGTAGGGGTACATGGGAGAGGGGGAGACAGGGGACAGGAAATGGGTGTTAAACCCAGGGACAAGGGAACAGCAAGTGATCTAAAATTGATAGCGAGGAGTGTGCAGGATGCCTGGTAGGGCTTGATCAAGGGCAATGTAACTGAGAGAAATTACTGTAACCCAAATGAAGGCTGAGCATGACAGTGGGACAAGAGGAAAGTAAAAGGAAATGGAGGAAAGAACTAGGAGGCAAAGGGCTTTCATAGAAGTCTAAATACGGACATGTACATATGAAAATATATTTATATATGACGATAGGGAAATAGATGTATGTGCATATATTTATAAGTTTAGTATTAAGGTAGCAGATGGACAGTGGGCTTCTACTCAAGTACTCCATCAATACAAGAATCCTTTTTTCTAATAACTTGGCATTCGATGATGCTCACCTTCCTGACACAATTGCTCAAGACAAAATGAGTGCATAAGCAAATGTGGTGAAGGAAGCTGATGGGGCCAAGCTATCAAAAGACATAACATCTGGGACCTTAAAGGCTTGAAGATAAACAAGCGACCATCTTGTTAGGAAGCAACAAAGTCCACATGGAAGAAGTACACCAGCCTGTGTGATCCTGAGGTGTTGATGGGATCAGGTATCAGACATCAAAGACCCAGAACAAAAAAATCATATCATTGTGAATGAAGGGAAGCATGGAGTGGAGACCCAAAGCCCATCTGTAGACAATTAGATATCTCCTTACAGAAGATGTAGCTGGGAGGAGACGAGCCAGCCAGGGTGCAGTATAGCACTGATGAAACATACAACGTTCCTCTACTTCTTTAATGCTTCCTCCCACCCAGTATTGTGACCCCAATTCTACCTTACAAATTCGGTTAGACCAGAGCATGTACACAGGTACAGATAAGAGCTGGAAACACAGGGAATCCAGGACAGATAGATCTCTCAGGCCCAATATTGAGAGTAGCGATACCAGGAAGGGAAGGGGAAGGTGGGGTAGAAAGGGGAAACTAATCACAATGATCTACATATAACCCCCTCCCTGGAGGACGGACAACAAAAGTGGGTGAAGGGAAACTTGGGTCATTGTTAGACATGAAAAAATAATAATAATTTATAAATTATCAAGGGTTCATG
>NW_022103912.1:7269612-7276711 GCF_000313985.2 Echinops telfairi | reverse complement strand
GAGATCGCTGGAGCTGGGGACTGGCAGTTGGTGACCTGGCTGGCAGTTGGTGACCTGCCTTCTGATTGGCTGCTGTGCTGACATAGCCTACCTCTCTCTATAAATAGAGGAAGATCTGGCAGAAGATAGGACTTGAAGGACTGCTAGTCTCTCGCAACTCTCTCACAGGAGTGAGTTGCACTGAGCCATTTGTAGTGCTTTATAATTTAACTGTTTCTCGTATTATGTATTTATCTGTATATGATTTAACAGTTCATTTCTTGTTATAGATCTAATTATCTTTATAAATAAATATATTAAATGACCAGCAATTTGGTTTTATCTCTCTAGAGAACCCTGTCTATTACAGAGGGATATCACAAGGCTCCAGACTAAGATGTCTTCTTTAACCATCTCCTGGTTTCATTTTAAGGAGAACACGATTACATGAAAACACTAGCTAATGAATTTCAAACAAAAACAATAAACATACAAAAGTTGAATATAGCTTTGAGGTTATATTCAGCTCTATGGTTGTCATTGTTCAGAAGTTCACTTTGAAGCCAAGTGATCATATTTGCAATAATAATAACTATATGTTCTGGGAAATAATAAAATAATTGCATACACAGATGAAGAATATTCTCTTAATTTTAAATCCTTAAAAATCAAGGTACAGGGGGAAAAAATCAAGGGGCAGGCCCAATTTTAAACACTTCATATCATGTAATTTAAATCTCTTTCCAATGCTTTGCAGTAGTTATTATTGTTGCCAATTTAGAGAGGAAAACGCTCAAGTCCAACACCTAGGAGCTCACTGAAAATGGCACAACCAGTAAGTGGCACAAGGAAAATTGTAGCTCAGTTCATCTGGTTCCTAACTCCCTCTTTTGAGGTGACATGATACAATAAAAGCACAGATGGAGATATAATTATATACACATCTAATTTAATTATCGCAATACTTCTATAAATTAATTACTATTATTTTCCAAATTTTGTACACTTATTAGTAAGCCACATATTTTAGATTATCCCTAGCAATCAAACCAATAATATTAGGCAAGCTGAGATCTCTCAATGTAAATATCAAAAATCTTTTCGAGTCCTGAAGTTCACTGATTTTAAAAGGAAGTGGCTAGTTTGTCTAACTGGTAGAGTCATTCAGGTACCAAGTTTAGCAATGCCCTAGAGTCAAGGATCAGCACTTCTGACTTCCTTGCATCAAGAATAGCCTTGCTCTTCTTATCAGCCTCCTTCTAATTGTGTATGTGTAAAGTCTTATAAATGTGTATGTGTAAAGCCTTCTAATTGTGTATGTGTAAAGTCTTATAAATGTGCATGTGTAAAGCCTTCTAATTGTGTATGTGTAAAGTCTTATAAATGTGCATGTGTAAAGCCTTCTAATTGTGTAAGTGTAAAGCTGAAACTGGGTGGATTTCAGCCTAAAGGGAACTTCTAGCAGGCTGAAGTGGTCTAGTAAGTTTTCATTTCCTACGAAATGAAAGACTCTTAGCATTCATTCCCTCTGACTATTTGGCCACAATTACAAAGGTGAAAGTAGAAAACAAAGGATATTCACATTTCTAATAATTAGAGCTCTGATGCTCTTTGCTCAACATTTTTAATTGCAGTCAAGATTCATCCATAATGTAACACTTTCAAAAAAACTAATTGGGTGCCTATAATTTATCATACATCTTTTCCAGGCTCACACAGTTTAAATAGTAAGAGGTCATCCTGACACTCAAAGAATGATCATGTTGGGTAAAAAAGAGAGACATATAAACAAATGATTTTCTAGTCTTAGTATTAAGGGCACAAAGGCACATGTGGATGATTCCTTTATTCCACTCAACGCGCAGGAGAGAATGGGATAGCTTAGCTGGGGGATGATTAGAGGTGTCTTCTTAGAAGAAATGACCAATGAGGTGAGATTTGGAAGCAGTTGGGAAAACACATTTTTAGACTCTTCATGTGTCTGTCAGTTTGTCCCACTGTGGTGGCTCATGATGGCAGTGATGGTGGAAGCTGTGCTTTTGGTATTTCAACACCAATGGGTCACTCAGGATGGACAAATTTCAGTGGAATTTTCAGGCAAAGATCGTCTAGGGAGAAAGTCCTGGTGATTACTTCTGACGATTATCCTTGGAAAACCCTTGAACTAAAAGACAGTATAGTTCAACTCATTTGCTTTGGACAAGTCAACTAAAGGGGTCGGGTGAGAGGAGGCCATATTGGATTAATAGAGGGCCAATGAGGAGAAGGGGGATGCTTGATGAGATGAGTTGGTACTATCGCAACAACAATAGTCTCAAACTCTGTGAGCATGGTGAGAATGAACAGTCACACGGTAACTGCCAGGGCTAATCAAGGTTGCATTTTGTTGCATGCAATGGCACTTTCATTTGGATTCAATTCAAGGGCAGCTAACAGCAGAAAACACAGAGATGTAATTAGAACTTTGGAAACCTGATTGTGAAGGGATTGTCTTGCTTTTCTGAGTCGCTCAAGATTTTGCCTTTGACAGAGTGCTGTATTAACGCTTTTCCATTTCTCTGGAAAATATTTGAGTTTTTAGGCTCTGATAGCATAATGCACAAGTTGTAGTTTTTATAGGATTTATTGTAGTTACTTAGACAAAGGCATGGAAATACAAGTAGATAAAGCTCAGCTATCATGTAGTATGTCTAATTAAAGGAACTACTTGACATAAGTAGAGGAAGCACATAAAGCCCTCCACTATCTCATGCCTGCCTGCTTTTCCTCTTTTGATAGCTCTTCCCCTTTAACTCTGGTACACAACCATCCCATGTATATCATATATACGTGCCTAGAAACACATCGTTCCTCTCTTTAAATGACCTTTGGCGTTTATATAGAGGGAAAACAATAACTCAATTTTACGCATCCTTAAAATTCCAGAGCTTCAAATATCATGTGAAGGAAATCGTCCCCATCTGTCATCCCCCAAATTATTGATTTTTCTTTCCCCCGTGGCTTCTGATTCTTTGTACAGCAGTTATTACTCAATATCACATATATGCATATTTCATTTCAAGAGGTAGCATATGATTAAGCACCAATTGTACTGAAGGAAGACATTATAACTGCACTGAAATAATTAGTAAGAGCAAAAAAACAAAAACAAAATACCCCAAGACTGCAGGAACTGACCAAATACTATTTAAAATGTTTCAACAAAGTGAAGCACTGGAAGCGCTCACCCATCTATGCCAAGAAATTTGAGTGAGAGCTCATTGGATGCTATCTGTAGTTCTACATATACCAAAGAAAGTGACTGTGTCAAGCAATATCATTACTATCATATGAAAGTAAAGTTTTACTGACAATAATTCAACAACGTTTGCAGCTGTAATTGACAGGGAACTTCTAGAAATACAATCTGGATTCAAAGAGAACATGGCATGGGAGAACATGAGGCATGTTTTATTATTACTGACATCAGAGAATACCAGAAGGTTTTGTGACTTTCCATCAACTTGGCCTCACCAGGATTCTCTGTGGCTTGGCAGTAAAGCCACCCCCATAAGGTACAGGTCCCGGTCTGATCCTCCTTTGGATGATATCCTATATGTTATCTGTAACAGAGATGTTTCCTGAAAGGAGGAAGAGTTGAAGCACTTTCAGATGACAATCAAGGACTAGAGTCTCCAATAAGAATTGCAACTTAAAGGAAAGAAAACCTACATTCTCATACCAGCCCAATAGAGAGCATCATAATCAATGGAGAAAAGATTTGAAGTTGTCCTACACGGCATCTTGCTTGTATCTGTAATTAATGCTCATGGACGCTTTATTTAAGAAATCAAATCAAATATTGCATTGAGCAAATAGGTGGCACCTAGAGTAGTCACATAATTTCATGTCAACGTGAAGAATATGTGTCAGACTGGGTTTACTAGAGAAACAAATTCACTGACACCCATGAATGTATATGAAAGAGCTACGAAGTCCCCAGGGAATACCAAAAATAGACTTGGGGACCAGGGCTTAGCAACCCATCAGATGACTGGAAAATACTCCTAAAGGCCAGCAAACAGTCCTTGAACTAGCTATAAGCTTTTCTTTTTTGTTGTTGTTGTTCTTTTTTGTCATTGGCTTTTTGTTGTTGTTTTGTTTTATTTTGTTCCTTTGTTTTGCTCTGTCTTGTTTTTGTGCATGTTATTATCTCTGCAGGTCTGTCTAAATAAGATAGGATGGATGAACAATCTGGAAGAGAAAACAACGGGACTGACGGTTCTGGGGGGGCATAGGGGAGGGGGAGGGGGGGAAAGGAGATGGTGTTAACACACCCAGGGACAAGGGAACAACAAGTGATCCAAATTGGTGGTGAGGAGGGTGTAGGAGGCCTGATCATGGTAGGGCATGATCAAGGGTAATGTAACCGAGAGGAATTACTGAAAACCAAATGAAGGTTGAGAATGATAGTGGAACAAGAGGCAAGTAAAAGGACATAGAGGAAAGAAGTAGGAGAAAAGGGGCATTTATAGAGGTCTAAATAAAGGCATGTACATATGTAAATATATTTATATATGAGGATGGGGAAATAGATTTTTGTGCATATATGTATAGGTTTAGTAGTAAGGTACCAGATGGACATTGGGACACCACTCAAGTACTCCCTCGATGCAAGAATACTTTGTTCTATTAAACTGGCATTTTATGATGTTGACCTACCCCACACAATCACTGAAGACAAATGAGTGCATAAGCAAATGTGGTGAAGAAAGCTGATGATGGCCAGCTATCAAGAGATATACCATCTGGGTCTTAAAGGCTTGAAGGTAAACAAGCAGTCATCTAGCTGAGAAGCAACAAAGCCCACATGGAAGAAGCACACCACCCTGTGTGAGCATGAAGTGTCGAAGGGATCAAGAACAAAAAATAAAATCATTGTGAATGAGGGGGAGTGCAGATTGGGAACCCAAAGCCCATCTGTAGGCAACTGGACATCCCCTTACAGAAGGGTCATGGGGAGGAGATGAGCCATGCAGGGTGCAGTGTGGCAAGAATGAAACTTACAACTTTCCTCTAGTTCCTAAATGTTTCCCCCTCACTCTCATGATCCCAATTCTACCTTATAAATCTAGCTAGACCAGAGGATGTACACTGGTACAGATGGGAACTGGAAACATAGGAAATCCAGGGCAGATGATCCCTTCAGGACCAGTGCTGAGACTGATGATACTAGTAGGGTGGAGGGAGGGTGGGGTGAAAAAGGGGAACCAATTACAAGGATCTACATGTAACCTCCTCCCTGGGGGATGGACAAAAGAAAAGTGGATGAAGGAAGACGTCAGACAGTGTAAGCTATGGAAAAAAATAATTTATAAATTTTCAAGGGTACATGAGGGAGGGGAAAAATGAGGAGCTGATACTAAGGGCTCAAGCAGAAAGTAAATGTTTTGGGAATGATCATGACAACAAATGTACAAATGTGTTTGACACAATAGATGTATGTATGGATTGCAATAAGAGCTGTAGGAGCCCCCAATAAAATGATCTAAAAACAAAGAAAGAGCTTTATATCAAAGAGTAACCAAATATTAAGAAAATATCCCGGTCCAGACCAGATCAAGTCCATAATCTGATACTAGCCCATAAGTCCAATACTAGTCCATAAATCCTTCTTCAGACGCATGCAGTACAAACAATGATGCAAAATTCAGGAAGATCACAGGACAGTGGGTGAAAATTCTTGTGGATCTAGTGACAGTGGGAGCATCTCCAGGGCTTTCACAGGTCTGTGTGGCTCCTCATGGCTTGTCAAAAGGAAGACAAACACAGAGAGGAAGTTCCCACAATCCTCTTGGAAGGATGTGCCTACAGGGGACATCATCAGGCTGTACCCTGATTGACAGGCTAGCCTCCATCCCTATACTTAATTATCAAGTTGACATGAAATTTTGTAACTAGCACTATATATAATGGTGTGAGGGGTGGTATTTAACTTGTCAATCTGGTTGCAGCCGTCTGGTGCCTCCTTGTGGGTGTGGCCTTCTCATAAGAAGGGTCCTGGGAACCTCCCCCTCTCTCTCTCTGCCTTGACCTCCCAGCTGGCAAGGCACTCTGAGACTGGATGTTTCCACTGTCATTGGATCCAGAGAACTTTGCAACCACCAGCTTGTAATCTTCTTGCATTCTGCATCATTGCATGTGGCTGCATGAGTCTGAAGAGAGACTTATGGACTAGTATTGGACTTATGGACTTGAGTTGGACTGGGTTGGGATGTTTTCCTGCTCTCTATATGTATATATCAGGATGTCAAACCTTGAACCTGACCCAAGCCATGGCATTTCCATTGCCTCATAGGCATGTGAAAGTTGGACCTTGAATGAGGATGAATGGAGTGTAATTGATGCAATTGGATGGTGGTGCTGGCAAAAACTATTGAAAGCACCACGGACTGCCAAAAGCACAAACATATCTGTCTTGGAAGAACGACAACCGGGAATGGCCTTAGAGGGAAGGCGGTGCAGACTTTATCCCATGTAGTCTGGGCATGTTATCAGGAGAGACCAGTTCCTGGAGATTGATCTCACACTTGGTAAAGTTGAAGGGCAGGGAAAAGAGGAAGGCCTTTGACAAGATGAATTCATAAAGTGCAACAACGGACTCAAACCTAGCAACACTTGTGAGAATGGGTCAGGCCTGGACGATGTGTTTTTCTGCCGTCCACAGGGTTGAAATGAGTTGGACCAACTATATCAGTGGCGTCTAAAACACTGATATAGTTGTTGAATACACATATTGACTATATATGTGTGCTGTCACGGTCTCACTCAGATATGTTTATGTACAGAGAGAGAGAGCATGGGACATATTCATAGCTGTACGTGTGTGTGCACGTATGTGTGGGGGAACCCTGATGGTGGTTTGGGTTAAGCATTGGGCTGCTAATCAAAAAGTCAGTGGTTTGAATTCATCAGTTGTGCTGGAGGAGAAAATGAAGCCGTCTGCATCCGTAAACCTTTACATCCTCAGATATCACATGGAATCCTTCCTGTTCTACCAGGGCTGTGATGAGTCAGAATAAACTCAGTGATAGTGGATGTGATGTATGTATATATATATATATATATATATCACATATAT
>NW_022103912.1:7136616-7269512 GCF_000313985.2 Echinops telfairi | reverse complement strand
ATATATATATATATAATTTATAAATTGCATACCTCTCTTACTGTTTGCTAAGTGGGTGAAGGGAGACATCAGACAGGGCAAGATATGACAACATAATAATTTATAAATTATCAAGGGCTCATGAGGGAGGGGGAAAAATGAGGACCTGATGCCGGGGCTTAAGTGGAGAGCAAATGTTTTGAGAATGACAATGAAAGGCAATGAATGTACAAATGTGCTCTACACAATTGATGTATGTATGGATTGTGATAAGAGTCTGATGAGCCCCTAATAAAATGATTTTTTTTTAAAAGAGTTTTGTTGTAAATGGAATGGTTGACAATTTGAACTCAACCAATTATTCTTCGGGAGCAACACCTGGAGACCTCTGATGAGGGCAATGAATGGTTTTACACAACTGATGTATGTATGGATTTTGATAAGAGTTGTATGAGCCCCTAATCAAATAATTAAAAAAAAAAGAAATGTAAAGGCTGAGAAAAACAAAAGAGTTAAGCCTATGAAACCCTATTCTATTCTGTCCCGTGGGCTGAAAATGAGTCACAATCCACAGCAATGAATTTGGATTTTTGCATTTGTGTCTCTCTCACGATGTCATGAGCTCGTGGGGAATTAGCCCTGCGTCTGAATGAACACGTGGGATTGGCTGGGAAAGACTGAAAGAGCGCTAATTGTTACATAAGCAGAAATGTTCTCAACCATTTGTTAAATTTTCAGAAGCTTGAAGTCCTCCGTGGTGTACATGGAAATTTGCAAGCAAAATAAATCAGAACCTCTATCACGCAGCCCCCCTTACAGAGTGCCAGCTTTCCAGCACATCCATGGCTATCTTCTTGGGGCCCTACCCATTACATACAGGAAATGATAAAATGGTGTTTGTTTAATACATGATGTAAATGGTACCAGAGCAAGTTATATCCTTTCTTCAGAAGCGAGTTGAACCTGCTCTTGAAAAATGCCTTGATGTTGTACTGCTGATACAATATTATCTTGTTTATATTTATAATGCATCGTAGAAAGAGAACAGAAGGGGGAAACCAGCAAGTCATGGTCAAGCTCTGTCTGTCTACACTGTCCTGTGCCAGAAGCAGCCTCCTCTCTTGCTCACCTTGGTGCTTCCTTAGGAGTTGGTACCCTATAAGCTATGAGCCTGAAAAGCAAGTTACAACCACCTCTCTGCCTGAAGAGGTTTCTCAGAGCCCCTGTTTCTGGTATTGCTTTGGAAAATATTGTTTGGATCAACTGATACTTCTAGAGAAGGTTCGGGAGAGCTGGAAACTGTGCCATTTTATTGTCTCACAACAAGTCACGTGCTAGTGTCCTCCTGGAAGGAAAGCCAGGTCTCTGACCGTAGGAACTAGACTGGGAGGCAGCAGTCATTGCAGAACACCGAGTGCCTTAACCTCAAATTCTTTATGACGTCGCTTGAGAAATACATATAAAGTAGTGTTTAAATCCTCATCTCACAGCTGATAGCAGTCATAAGTATGAAGCCAACAGCAGTAAATATTTAAATGACGACTTTACATCTCTTGCATTCAGTATAATAACTTAGCTAGAAGGTAATGCTATCATTACAGAGAAACCCTTTGAGTCAAAGTGCCAAGATGGTTTATAATAACTTCTGTGAAGTTATATACCTAAATCAATGTTTGCCCTGTCAGTGTATTCACGCACCACCACAATTTTGTGACACGTCCCCTCAAGCCAGTGGTAACCCGATAGGATGGGGTAGAACCGCCCCTTATGGGTTTCCAAGACCATTACTCTGACAGGAGCAGAGAGCCTTACCTTTCTCCCATGGAGGGACTGGTGGGTTTGAACTGCTGAACTTAGGGTTCACAGCCCAACACCTATCCCATTATGCCACCAGAGCTTTTTCAATTTTATGGCACGCTTTGCTTAAATAATTGTGTGGTAGTGGATAAAGCAAGGACCATGGGGGTCAATGATCTAACGATCTGAATGCTAAATGCCTCCTGTCTTTTATTTGTTACCTAACATATGTGGGGAGGTAGTTTTAATTCCTTGAGAAGGTGAGCAATCATGTCAATGTTGTCTGAGACATTGTGGTGTCATGAAATAAATCAAATGTCCTCAGTCCTGGTTGCTATTGGGAACATTCTGAATCAAAGCAAACCTGCATGTTTTATAGTATAATTATGCTTCATTAAGATCCCAGTGAAAAAATGACTTTTTTTTAGAAGGAGTACATCTTATCTTTCTTCTGAACTTCTTCTAGGTGGGCACTCACACCTTCAGTGTATGTCTCATGGTCATAGTGTTCACCATTTGCACCCTCCAAGGACTTCCGGTTTCCTCTGTGGTCTTCTTTATGTTCCAACATAAGCTATGCTTGGTCTTATTTCCCATCTGATTCTATAGCCTTTTGGTCACATCCTCTGAAGGGGACAACATTCTCTTTCTATGTTTCCTCTTAGCAAAGCCCAGAACCCTACTAAAACCAGAGAATAGCAGTCTGTCATGCTCCAGTACTATTATTTCATTAACTGAGGCTTAGTCAATAACATTTAAGTCCCCATACATGGAATTATGTTCCTCCAAAAGCATGTATTGTAAATGTTCACCCTTATAACTGTAGCTGCAATTCCATTGAGAAATGGGGATTTCTCAGTTATGTGAATGAGGTCATGTCAGTGTAGAGTGTGTCTTAAGTCAATCAAAGAGCAGATCTGGCACAAAAGCACGCAGGCACTGATGGAGAAAGAGGGTTGCCGATGGCAGCCATGCCACGTGAAGATTACCAAGAAAACAAGGAACAGATATTTAAAGACAAAAACTGCCTTCCCCGCCCTGCCCCACCCCGAGTGAACAGAGAGAGAACCTTCCCCTAAAGTTTATGTTCTAAATTCGGACTTCTAGCCTCAAGGATTTAGAAAAAAAAATAATGTGTCATTACTAAAGTATCCCACTTTGGGTATTTCTGTTATGCCAACACTAGATAACTAAGACCTACACATAAAGGGGATTCTATAGAAAAAATAAAGTATGGTAATTTGTACTTCACCTGTTTTCTCAAAACCAAGCCAGAGAGATGAAGCGATGTCAGGGAAACTATGACGTCTTCCACTCCTGACTCTTTTTTTCTTACTGGTCTTGAGAGCCCCGGTTCCTGCTTCTGACGTCATTGGTGCCCTGACTGTGGGGATCCGGGCAGAGAGCTGGGTGATCCGGTCCAGAGAGGACCTGGGGAAGAGCGGCAGCTGCAGAATCAAGGGAATGAGGACTGAGCTTTCCAGCCCCTCTTGGTCACCCCCAGATCACCTTCTAATGAACCCCACCACTCTGAGTATAGTCTGTGAGCTCTCTGTGGCCATGGCAATGACGGATCTAACCCTGCAGAGGAGTTGAGCTTGAGCTTGGAAGGCAGGGTTGTTACCAGAACTGGTAAAGGGGGTTAGAGGATGGCGGCATACTTGACCTCCCCCTTCGTAGAAATTGCCATTAGACTGATGCTGCCTTTGAGTTTTCCTCGCACTGGCTGAGAGCAGAGGAGGTCAGGCACTCTCCCAGCACCAATGACACAATTTTGGGCAAAGACTTAAGCGCCCAAAGGCAAGGAATGTGTTGAACATTTCTTCTTGTTGTTGTTACCACTTTTAGAAACTCAGAAAGTTCTATTTACAGGGTAGTTATGAAAAAAGCTTGAGGAAATTGTCACAATGAATGAACGATTCGGTCATTGATAAAAATGAATGAAGGCAAAACCACTGTATTACAGAAAGGACCCTGTAAAAGTGTCAAGAAACAGCAGTTGAGTAGAGAAATCGCTCTACGTACAGTGAAAATGCAAAATGACCTGCTTCTCATTTCTCTTTGTGGCCAGCACTGTTGGTAAATTTTTCTTACAGGAGTTTGGAAAAGCTCCTGAAGGATAGTTGTTTTAGTTGTGAATATCCACATGATTGGATATTTACAAATAAATTAATTATCTGGTTACATTATTATAAATGAATTATCTTAAGTGATTATAAATGGTAACATTTGTGGCTTAATTTTTTTATATTTATTTATATATTTTTGTGAAAAGGGGGAATTAAAATGCACACTACTTTTTAAACAAGGCCCCAACTAGAAATAGTCATTGATTAATTTAGAAACAAGGATACAAATTTCACTCCTATCAATTCAATTCCAACTCATAGCCACCCGATTGGACAGGGAAGAAACAGCCCCATGGGTTTCCAAGAGTGTTACTCTGTACAGGAGTAGAAAGCCTCCTCTGTCCCCTGCTGAGTTTCAAACTGTTGATCTTGAGGTTAGCAGCTTAATGGGTAATCACTGCACTGCCATGGCTGCCGAAGGGAACAGAAGTTCATGTTACTTTTCTGTGAAGACATGCGTTTGAACTAGCAGTGCTCAATGTGTTACGAAGAATAATCCCCCAAACTTACTACATTGATACCTATATAGGAAAAGAGATAAGACATATCTAAGTAACTGTATCATAACAGAAGCAAATTACCGAGATTCGCGTCTTCTTCCACTGAGCTAATTCAGATCTGCAAAGCAACGTCTTTCTCCACCATTGAATATTGTTGTTCGGTGTTACTGAGTTGGTTCTGACTCATATAAACAGAATGAAATACTGCCCAGGCCTGCCATCCTCACGATTGATTGTTAGGTTTGAGCCCATTGTTGCAGCCACTGTCAAGCCATCTACTAAGGTTCTTTCTCCTTTGTGCCGTCCTTCTACGTTACCAAGCAAGATGCCTTTTCCAGGGAGTGATCTCTCCTGATAACCTGTCTGTGTTAGACAGGGTTCCCTAGAGAGATAAAACCAAATTCCTGATAATATAATATATTTATTTATAAAGATAATTAGATATATAACGAGAAATGAACTGTTAAATCATATACAGATAAATATACAATACAAGAAATAAATAGTTAAATTAGAAAGCACTACAAATGGCTTAGTGCAATTCACGTCCGTGAGAGAAAGTTGAGAGACTAGCAGTCCTTCAAGTCTCTGTCTGATGCCAGATCTTCCTCTATTTGTAGAGAGAGCTAGGCTATGTCAGCACAGCAGCCAATCACAAGGCAGGTCACCAACCGCCAGTCCCCAGCTCCAGAGAAGTCTTAAAGGGACCTCAACTCACAGCAACACAGTCCACAGGCTAGGCGTCCACAGGCAGTGTAGCCTTTAAATTGAGGCACAGAACAAGCAAGGCAGCCGCACACTGGTCCGATGATCACAGAGCGAGAGACAAGAAAGGCGAGGCTCACCAAGCCATCCATCTCTCCGCCCCTCAGTCAATCCCACCTGCGTTTATCAGCCAGGCTGGCACAATAAACTATCTCAGTGTCCAAAGCAGATAACATGAAGTCTTACCTTCCTTGCCTCCCAGGAGCATCCTGGCGGTACTTTTCCCAAGAAGACAGACCTGTTTGTTGTCTGTCAGTCCCCAGCACCTTCAGTGTTCTTCACCAACACCATAAACCAAAAGCACGGATTCTATGGTCTTCTGTCCAACTTTCACATCCATACAAGGAGATTGAAAATACCATGTGTTGGGTCAGGGGACCTTAGTCCTTAAAGTGACAGCCTTGCTCTTCAACACTTTCAAGAGCTCCTTGTGCAAGACAGTTTCTCCAATGAAATAAATGCATTGGTTTACTTCTTGATTTCTGCCTCCATTGCCATGTATTGAGGATCCCCACAAACTTCAATTTTTGTTTTTCCTCTGTTTATAATTATGCAGTGTACTGGTCCAAATACTGAATGGGAGAAGAAATCCGCCCCCCCCCCCACACACAATTTAGTTGGTTGTTGCTACAGTAGTAATTTTAAAAAATAATTGTATTGGGGGCTCATACAACTCTTATCACAATCCATACATCCATCCATTCTGTCAAGCAGATTTGCACATTTGTTGCCATCATCATTCTCAAAACATTTTCTCTCTACTTGAGCTCTTGGTATCAGCTCCTCATTTTTCTCCTCCCTCCCCCACCCTCTCTCCCTCATGAACCCTTAATAACTTATAAATGATTATCATTTTTTCATGTCTTGCACTGTCCAATGTCTCCCTTCACCCACTTTTCTGTTGTCCATCCCCCAGGCAGGCGGTTCTGTGTAGATCATTGCAATCAGTTCCCCTTTTCTCCCCCACCTTCCCATTCCCTCCTGGTATCACTACTCTGATTGGTCCTGAGGGGTTTATCTGTCCTGGATTCCCTGTGTTTCCAGCTTTTATTTGTACCCCTGCACATGCTCTGGTCTAGCCAGATTTGTATGGTAGAATTGGGATCATGCTAGTTAGGAGAAGGAAGCATTGAAGAACAAGAGGAAAGTTCTATGTTTCATCAGTTATACCGATGAACTTGCTGGTCTGGCTCATCTCCCCCCTGTGACCCTTCTGTAAGAGGGTTTCCAGTTGCTTACAGATGAGCTTTGGGTTCTACTCCACACTCTCCCTCATTCACAATGATAGAAATTTTTGTTCTTTGTTGCCTGATACCTGATCCTGTAGACAACTCGTGAGCACACATGCTGATGTGCTTCTTCCATGTGGGTTTTGTTGCTTCTCAGCTAGATGGCCACTTCTTAATCTTCAAGCCTTTACAACCCCAAACACTGTATCTTTTGATAGCTGGGCACAATTAGCTTTCTTCACCCCAATTGCTTATGCACCTGCTTTGTCTTCAGCAATCATATTGGAAAGGTGAGCATCGTGGAATGCCAGTTTAATAGAACACAGTGTTCTTGCATTGAGGAAGTACGTGAGTCGAGGCCCGATGTCCACCTGCTACCTTTATACTAAATTTATAAATATATGCACATAGATCTATTTCCCTATCATCATATATAAATATATTTTCATATGTACATGTCTGTATTTAGACCTCTATAAAAGGATTTTGTCTCCTAGTTCTTTCCCCTATTTCCTTTTACTCTCCTCTTGTCCCACTATCATGTTCAACCTTCATTCAGGTTTCAATAATTCCTCTCAGTTACATTGCCTCGGATCAATCCCTACCAGGCCTCCTATACACTCCTCACCATCGGTTTTGGATCACTTGTTGTTCCCTTGTCCCTTGGTTTGTTAACACACACTTCCTTTCCCCCACCTCCCCCATCTCCCATCCCTCCCCACCTCCCTCCCTGAACTATCAGTCCAGTTGTTTTCTCCTCCAGATTGTTTGTCCCACCTAGCTTATCTAGATAGACATTCAGAGATAATAATATGCAAGGGAAAAAAAGACAGAGCAAAGCAAAGCAACAAAAGAAAACAAAACAACAAAAACAAAACCAATGACAAAAAAAAGAAAAGCCTGCAAGGAGTTCAAGGTCTATTTGTTGACCTTTAGGAGTGTTTTCTGGTTGAGTATGATGGGGTGCCACCTCTTACCCGAAAGTCTGTTTTTTGTATTCCCTGGAGACTCCGTGGCTCTGTTCCCCTTGCTGTTCTGTTGTACACCCTTAGTGTTTTGCCTCAGTGTGGTGGGGTCAGATCGGGTGCAATTCCTGCCTTGTGTCTCCATTGTTGTCCATAGCACTATGGGTCAGTGAAGGATGTTGTGTCCTGTAGTGGGGCCGGCCCTATGATCCTCTGTTCATTGACTGCTCTGAGCAGGAATATTATCCTCAGGGATTGGTGGGCTAGGATATGTTCCATTCTCTCTTCCTCCCCTTCATTTGCTCCCATGTGCTCTGATCAGACATGTTCCTCTCCCTGAGCTATAGCTTCCGTGCTGTCCTCTGAAGTGAATCCTTCTGTGGGGTGGGGGTATGTCCACATAGTTGGGATTGGGGCAGCCCCTCAGACCTCTCTGTTGGTTCCCTGCTTCATGCTGGTATGTTGTATGCACGCCTTGATGCACCAGGCTGCAGTCTTGTCCCTCTTTCCTGCTACAGTAGTAATTTTTCTTGTTTACTGGCCTATCTAACCTAATTTTTAAAGCCTGTATTTGTGCCATGTTGAGCCTATGAAGTCTCTGTGCAATTCGTTTAGTGTTCAGCTGATGGTTAGACAGAGTATTCTTTAAACTCCTGAAACAAGCACATCTGCTACTCTTTGCCAAGGTATTCTGTGCATATGCCAAGCTATGCCTTCAACACTCTGTCAAGCAGCTTCCTACGCTGCCTTAACCTTCACCTTCTGATTGTAAAACCAGTGAAGCCGGAGCTGAGAGCTTAGAGCCTTCTCAGGTCTTTCCTGCGCAGGTATGTACACAGACCTGGGCCCACAATTATAAATTTCTAGGAATGGGTTGATTCTTTGTTAGGTTCTTGTTCTCCAAAGCATCTCATTGTACAGCCTCTCTTCTCAAGCCTATTGGTAACTTTATTGCTTGTGTTAGTCATTGCGTCAGGAAGCGGAGACTAGAGCATTTGCCTGTAAACACTTTCAAAACTACCCTTTAAGGTAGTGTGGCTTTAAAAGGAAAGTTTCTGATCAGACAGGAAGAAGATTTTCATGTTGAGCAAATCTTTTAGTGAACTACGACCCAGCTCAAATAAAAGTGATTTGCAAATAAGGCCTTCCTCTGGTATCAGTATTGGGCCTCTAGATGGTTATTTTTAAGATGACTGCTGAGTTGGGGAAGGGAGGATGGACCTAGAGTCAGAGAAAATAGCACAAAGTTAGCACTTATTTCCAATCAAGGTTTTACTGATTTTTGTATTAATGTTTTACTAAAGAGTGCCAAGATGGCTACAACCTCCTTTTGGTTAGATTCTAGAGTGCTGAAAAACTTGTTTCTTCTGGATTTTACCAGATGTTTTGTTGTTTAATGGTTTGGGGAATATCTTACTTGTTCTGTAGAGAGTGCATGTTCTGTAGAGAGTTACCAAACAAACCCACTGCTGCTCAGTCGATTCTGACTCAGAGCAACCCTGTAGGACAGAGTAGCACTGTCTCTGGGGTTTTCCAAGACTGTAATCTTTCTAGGAGCAGAACGCCTTGTCTGTCTCCCTTGGAAAGGCTAGTGGTTTCAAACTGCACATCTTGGGGCTCAAAGCCCAGTGCACAACCCACTACTACATCACCAAAGGCTGAGGAAAACAGCGTAATTCAGTATGAGCCCTGGTGGCCCTGTGGTGAAATGGTTAGCTGCAAATTAGAGTTTGGCAATTCAAGTCTAGTGGCTGCTCCCCTGGAGAAAGATAGGTAGCCTAAAATGAACACCCCATGGCTTAATTTTTATCCAAGCTAATGCCAGAGCTATAAAAACTCCTCATTCCCATTGAATCAATTTTAACTCATAGAGACCTTATACAATAGGGTGGAACTACCTCCACCTTATACAATAGAGTGGAACTACCTCCAAGACAGTAACTCTTTCTTTATTTACAATATTATACTATTTCTTTTTTTGAACATTCATACAACATCTTTATTTTTTAGCAGTGTTATTGGCATATTATTCACAGAACATACAATTCAATAGTTCAATCACATCAGGAAGAATTGTACAATTATCACTACAGTCAGCTGCAGAACACTTTTTCATTAGTTCCTCATTCCCTCCCAACCTTCTCTGCCATTTCTTCAAGAACCATGAATTCAGCTCCTGCCTCTGTAGACTCGCCTATCCTGGATTTCATGTACAGAATAACATTAAAAAAAACAAGCAAAAAACTTTACACAAAAGACAAAATAAAGCAGATATAATCCTCAGTCAAAAAGAAAGAAGACATAACCTTCCTCTGGTTCTTAAACGCTTCCTCCCCCCAACTACCAGGACCCCAATATTGCCTTGCAAACCTGGTTAGACCAGATGATGCACAGCGGGACAAATGGGAATCAGAAATGCAGGCAATCTAGGACAGATGAACCTCTCAGGACCAGGGGTGACAGTGGCGATACCAGGAGGGAAAGGGAGTGAAGAAAGGAGGAATGGATCACAGGGAGCTACATATAACCTACTCTCTGGGGGACGGGCAGCAGAAGGGTAGGTGAAGGGAGACGCCGGACAGTGTAATATAAGATACAATAATAATTTATAAATTATTAAGGGTGCATGGGGGAGAGGGGAGGAGAAAGGGAAGGGGAGGGGGGGAAAAAGGAAAATGAGCTGATTCCGGGAACCCAAAAGGCAAGAGAATTTTGGGAATAATGAGGGCAACAAATGTATAGATGTGTTTTATACAATTGATCTATGTATTGTGATGAATTGTATGAGCCCCAATAAACTGATTAAAAAAAAAAGAAATAAAGAACAACACACAAACTGAAAAAAAAAGAAAGAAAGAAGACAATATTAATAAAAAAGAACTAGAACAAATTTACATGGATCATAAGGGAGCTCACATCAGATAGGATGCTACATTTTAAGCTAACGGCAGGCGCGTCAATCCACTTTTCTATGCATTCTGCATGTTAGCAGGGCTCTTCACGTGCATGGTCATAGCGACTCATCAAGGGCTTAGTCCACGTGTGTTTCCCTTTTACTTTTACTTTTCCCTTTTACAAAAAACAACCACAAAAAAGAAAATCCATGGGAGCAGAAAGCCTGGTCTTTATCCATAAGGCAGCTGCTGGTTTTGAACTGCTGAACTTGCTGTTAGAAACCCCAGGGAGGGACACACACCTTAGAACAATCAACCCTTTTTTATCAAAAGGGCAGCATTGCCTCAAGAACAACGTTCAGAAGGGCGATGGAAGGAGGGGGAATGAAATAGGAATCACAGGGAGGCAGTGATTAAGTGATGCTCTACTGCGGGATTGCAATCGAGGACATGAAACAATATGTGTGGGCATATGAAAACCTGATCCGCTCAGCAAACCTTTCCCCAGTTAACAGCAAAGAGGTTTTGCAAAATTACAGCTTAAGAAATGCTATGAGGAGTTATAGTCTGAGAACTCTATGATTTAGGATCACTGTCAATCAGTATTAAGTAGACAGCATAGGGCTTTAGAGTTAGGGAAAGCACTGTTAATATCCATATTACGTTAGAGCCATGCCACATTTTCATCCAAACCATGAGGTTTACTGGTATTTTATTTTACTTTTCTCTTTTTAGATGAGAAGATAAAGGTTCAATGAGAGTGTACAAGTTGCTTAAGGTCATGCACAGTAAAGAAATCTGAGTGTTCATAAGAATGAAATCTGTAACACATATGCACACACAAGTACACACACACGGGGATTACAAATGTTCATGAAACCATCTTTCAGTTTCATCGAACTCTTTGAAAGCTCTCTTTCTGTATATATCCATGCACACACATAATTTTTGTCAACCATGTCACGCTTTATTACTTCTTTGACAAGGAGGGACAGAATGCCATCGAAGTGGAGTATTAGGTTTACTGAGTTTGCAGTGACCCCTTTGAGTAATGGGGTGGGGACAAAAGGAGTCAATATTGGGTACTTCTGTGGGAACATGGCCAATGGAGTGTAGGTGCTATTAAGAATAGTTTTATTGTCACATTTACAGATTTCAAGCCTTCAAAGTCATGGTAAACAAATTATGCAAAAATGACTAGTTAAGTAGATTGTAGCAGTAACAGAGTTTTATGCTAACTCTATCCATAAACTAGAGGTCAGGCTTCTTTTGAGAGTACTTTCAGAAGTTTCACATGAGCCTGTTTTAGTGACTTCACCCCGTACAGCCCACAGAGCTAGGTGGAGGAGCACCATGTGTGCGGGGCAGAAGATTGGAGTTAACAATGCGCCACAGTTTTCTGGCCTCAAAAAACAAAAAACAAACAAACAAGCAAATAAAATCCCTGCTGTGGAGTCTAACCCTATTCACGGTGACCCCGTGACACAGATTACAAACCGATTACCACTACCTTTCTGGGTTTCCAAGGCTGTGAATATTTACAGGAGCAGAGATCCTATTATTCCTCCAGCAGAGAAACTAGTGGGGTTGGACCATTAAGGCTGCAGTTAGCTGCTTAATTTGTAACCCACAACTACCAGGGGTCTGGCTTAACCCTGCTATTCTGAATTTATATACTGATCAATTGATAATGATCATTGATAAAGTAAGCTCATTCAAAGCATACCCCCTTTCTTTTACCAGGAAAACTAAAATTCTGATTAGAAAAAAAAAGGCTCAAAATAGAAAAATCATTAAAATTAAAAGCACATCTAGTGAAGATTTAAAGAAATTTACATATGTAATAAAAATGATAAAGCATATAAAAGTAAACACAGTAAAAAAAATACCTACCTCAGTTATTGGGACTATAAACTTTTATTAAAGCTAAAATTAAAAGAACGTAATAAAAGAGGAAAGGCGCTTATAGAGAAATTGTCTAAAAATCAGTGATAAATATACCAGAACAGCAGAGAAATAAGCATTTCTGAGACGAAAGTTTAAACACTTAATTCACCAATAAATGATCAGGGCAGCTATTATTTTTGTCCATTTATAAAACAATTGCTGATTCATAAATGGCGCAACAAGTGATGAAACAGATCACTCAACTGATCCCATGGAATTCAAATTATAGAGACAGAAAAACTATCAAATGATTAAATCTATACATAGAAAATCGTCATATTTGTTGCTGTTTCAGGCCACTTTGCAGATGCGCTAGCCTACCTCCAACTTGAATGACTAGTGTAGTGACCAAATATTTTTCATTGAATTGTATCCCATGCCACTCCCAAATTAGGAATTCCAATTCTAACTCCTTTATGGTTGCATGGAGTACTCTTTGGGGATAGACTTTTCTTCTGTTGTGTTAATGATGTCATATTATTAGTCTAATGATCATTATGAGTCTAATAACCTGCAGCACCGATACAGAAACTAGCATACCCAAGGAGAGGCAACTGGGCCTTGTGCAGACCAACAAACATCATGGCTAGAGAAGCAGAAAGGGACAAGGATCTTTGTCCAGAGCTGACGGAGCCATCGCCTACACACAGTCAGGGCCCTGAATCCTGACTTCAGATCACCTGGGACGTGTTGGACTGCTGTTAGCAAAGTGGGTGATTCAAATGCACCCCGCTCTTGTGAGGGAGACAGATGAGGCTATTCTGTCCTGGCAAGATTTCCATCCTCAGAAATAACTTGGCTCTGAATCGGAATGAACTTGATTGCAGTGGGTTTTGTTTGGGCTTTAAAACCACTCCCTTGTGACAACGGCACAGAAGAAGCCAAGACACCGGTTGAGCAAAGACGTATACCAGTCGCTTGAGTGTGCAAACCTCTCGCCTTGCCGTCCTATGCCTCCATCTATAGCTCTCTAGCCAGAGTGTCGCTGAGGTGAAGGTCACTGGTGCCAGGGGAGCCTGAAGGGCAATCTTTCTGACCAGTCAGATGTACGGAGGACTTACTGCCTGTGGGGTCAGCCTAGACCAGTGAAGCCCTGGAAGCTCATGTGGAGACATCCGCTTCTCAGAATGTTCCTTAGGATCCAGTGATGAGCCGCTTGAAAATGCAACATTATCGTGGCTTTCTTTCTTACCCTTTTTGACTTCCTAATCTTGCACTCACTTTCTTGTTTGTTTGTTTAAATCAGGGTTTAGAGAGGTTATGTAATAGGCTCAGTAGCACCTGCTTATAAGAAATGACAATGCCTGTCTTCAGTTACTTTCTTAGGATCTTAAATAACTTCAATCTTTTTGAAGAAATCTCTTCTGAGCCCACTTTCCTTCTCATTTCCCACCAGTTATTCAATCGATGAATGGCCCCTCTGATATGATATTGGCTTTCATTGACAAATATCACATGCCAAAGTATCAAGTAAAAAAAAAAAATCCCCGGGTGCACAAGGTTGATCCAAAGGAGTGCCTTTCTAGTGCTGGAATTCTATTTCCCTTTCCTAAAGTCCTCCAGGCCTCGCCTGAACTCCACATGCACAGTATATAGGAGGGCACTCACGCGGTTCCTTGACGCAGGTACATAACAACCTGTCACTAAAAATTGAAATAATTTTAGGCTGTTTTCAATACTCCAAAGAACCACTTTAAAATATTCTATTTTAGAAGAGATTGCACAAGGTAGGATTTCCTAAAAATTGCAAGCTGAACTAGAAATTATAATCAAAATAAAACAACACACCTCACTCCCATCGAGGTAATTCTAACATATAGTGACCCTCCCTGTAGGACAGAGCAGGACTTACCCTGTGGGTTTCTGAGAATATAATTCTTTTGTTGGAGCAGAAAACCTTATCTTTCTCCTGGAGAAGTGATTTTGACCTGGTGACCTTTCAATTAGCAGCCCGATGTGTAACCACCAGGGCTCCAGAAATTATATTAGCATGTCAAATTAGAGGGAGCTGTCAATAAGGATATTTGCATTATTCTCTTCTGCCCTCATAATATAAATGCGACTGGGAAAGTCTCCCCTCCCACACACACCATTTCTTCTTCTTTGCCTTAATAAACTTTTTAAGTTGTCTCCATTCTGAAATAGCTCTCTCTTTATTTGTCTCCCCCTTTATTCCTGCAATATCCCACTGTAGGGATAAAGTAGAATTAAATGACCCCCGGTGGCGTAGTGGTTATGCTTTGGGCAGTGCCAGCTCTGCTGATGGAAGACTTGGTTCTCAACTCCTGTAAACAGTTAACATCTCAGAGACTCAAAGGGCCAGTTCTACCCTGTCTTAGAGAACCGCTATGAGTCAGAGTCAATTCAATGGCAGTGAGTTTTTTTGAGTTAGTAAATGGTTAAAGGAAGCACATAACTGTAACTTACCTTTTAATACATACCTCACCCCGCTTTGGATACACGTTTTATAAATGTAAGGAAAACAGTGGACTGCTCATTGGGCAAAGCTGGTTAAAATCGGGCATTTATCCCCCTTGGGGGCTCCCTTACCAAGTTGCTGCCTAAAGGTAGGGAAGAAATGGCTAGGCTATCTTACAGCTCTCCTGGACACTCTCTGCCAGATATACTGTTAGTTGGGACTAGCCCTCCAGCATATATCTAAGCCCCACTGTCTTTTGGTACAGTAACCCTGATGGTGTAGTAGTTACATGTTGGGGTGGCAGGTGCTAACCTCAACATCAGCAGTTGTAAACCACCAATCGCTACACAGGAGAAAGACGAGGTTTTCACCTTCCATATAGAGTTACGGTCTCAGAAATCCACAAGGTCCTAATCTATAGGGTTGCTGTGAGTTGGAATTCACTCTATTACAGAGTGAGTGAGTGAGTGAGTGAGTGAGTGAGTGAGTGAGTGAGTGAGTGAGTGAGTGAGTCCAACGTCTGTCAGTCTGTCTGCCCATTCTTTGCAGAGATGCTGTTTGATAGTCTGTTTGTCTGTTTTTCAGCATCTCCCATGTAGGTGAGAGGAAGAGATAAGCAAACAAACATACAAAAAAACCCAACAAACTTACTGCCATTGAGCCAATTCTGACTCATGGCAACGTTATAGTACAGGGTAGAGCTGTTCCAGTGAGCTTCTGAGAATGTAAGTCCTTACAGGAAGCACAACCCTGTCTTTCTCCAGTTGAGCCACCGGTGGTTTCAAACTGCTGACCTTGTAAATTTGTAATCCCAACTTCACCAGGATGTTATGTAAACTATGCAGAACACAGCCAACTCTACAATTGTTGCCGTTAGCTGACATCAAGGGTTCTACAACTCGTGGTAATCCCAGGTGCACCAGAAGAAAGTGCTACCCAGCCCTGCACCATCCCATAATTGGGTGTTGACTGAACCATTGTAATAAATAGAGTTGTCTTTGGATGATATTTGAAAGTAGATTACCAGGATATTCCTCCTAGTTCATGTTAGTCTGGAAGCTCCCCTACAGCTTTTGAAGTTCAGGATCATGGCAATACTGCAGACCTTCACTGACAGACAAGTGGTGGCGGCACATGAAGTGGAATCAAAGCTGGGTCTCCATGCGAAGGAAGAGAATCCGAACACTGAGCATCAAATCCTTCCAAGAGACCATCAGCTCTGTCTTAGATGTTCTACTTCAATCAGTGCACATTGAGTGCTGAGTGTTCAGTGTGCAACAAGGGTTCACTGAAGATCTTCCCTTGAGGCAATCAAGAAGAACCCTGGGATTTCAGCAACGAATGTGAGGCAGTGCATACCTGAAAGAGGAACTATCTAAGAGAAAGTCAAAGGCAGAATTTGAATTTATAACCCATTTTGCCGTATTAATACCATTACGTTTAGAGTATATGGTTTTCCCAGGTTAACCTATAAGTGTTCCCTTAAATGACAATGACACAAGCTAATTTAAAAGAATCACCTAAATTGCAGAATCCGTCAGCTTTAAAAAGGTGAGAGAATTTAAACCCCTTTTATGTTTCCTGAACTCAAGAGCCATGTTTGCAAGGTTTAACATGAAGGCTCCCCTTAGCACACCTTCATTTTCGCCTGTACTGTCTTTCTGCATTCCTCCATGACTCTACGCTCAGGTAGAGAATGAGAGAAGTCAGTCAGTCCACGATTCTCCTTCTTTCTAGCGGAGCTTCCCTTTCCACACAGATGTTGGTCTCAGCTGCGCACTAGGACAGGCATCAGTTAAGCTAAGCCATTCTGCAGTGTGAAGGACGGGTGGCATGTTGCTTCTCCAACGGGCGTTAATGTTTAAGCTGGAAGACCTTTACTTTCTTCCTTCAGTGTTTCTGAAACTTGAGCTTGGTGCTTCCCAGTCATTTAGGAAGCAACAGGGGTTCAAGAACTTCTAGAAGTATATCGACATCGGGTAGGATGCTACGGATTGCAGCAGCACCATTCTGCCGTAGCGATTTTCAGCGGGTGGGAATATGGAGCTAGAGGGAGAAGGCTGCTCCATCGGGGAGGTTTGTTGAAATTAGGCTCGGGTGTATTTTGAAAAGAAGCCAAGCAGCATCTTAGCATAAGATTATGTTTAGAGAATTTTTTAAAGCCTTATTACTCTCTCTGACACGCACACAATGTATTTTTGATGGAGGAAGCTAGATCAAAAGCAGTGTCTGATGGCGATGTGCACTGTGAAAGAGTGAAAGAAAACTTCCCGCGACAGGACACCGCCAGGGCAGGCATGGAAGTCTATTCTTACGAGCTGGGGCTTGAGCACTAAGGGGGTGGCCTTTGAGCTCAGTTGATTTGGCAGCTTCTGGTGGAGAAGCCTTGCGGGAGACTAGGAGCTAGTGCAAGAACGTGGGGCAGGGACGAGTTTTGCCTGCTCGGCAAACAACAGAGTGCAGGGGCAACGATGGCTGGAGCAGGTAAAGTCTTGTCAGCTCCAGCAAGGCGTTTTAGTTTTCTTCCAAATGTATTACAAAATCATGGGATTTTAAGCAGGAGAATGACAAGGAGTTCCTATGTGTAAGTGTACGCTTTATTATAAGTTGTAGGTTTATCTACCAATGAATGTTCACATTTTATGTCGTTTCCTTGAGCAAATCCCCTGGCCTAGGAACAGTATGAACTTGGACAGTACGAACTTGGACAGTATGAACTTCTCTAAAACTTGGACAGCCACAGAACGAACACTCAGCTCTCCTGTTGGGTCCTCTGTGACCAAACCATACATGACAGGTTTCATTTCTGAGTCCAAAAAGGATACATCTACCTACTTACAATTCACACCATAATTTCTCTGACGTGTCTTGGGAGCTAACGACTTTGCTGTGATCTTCTTTTTTTTTTTTTTTTTTTTTACACTCGTATTACCCAATTTATTAAACGAAAAAGGGAAAATACAGTAAAACATTTTGGACGTTACAATTATCATTTATTATTTATTATATTATTTATGGCATCAAGCGTGTACAGTATGAGCCAATCAGTGGCAGTAATGACAGAGCACGCGCTGTTATGCAAAAACCGCGATAGAGTGAAGCCGCGGAAGTCGAAGCGCGAACTGGCGAGGGTTCACTGTATTATGTTTGTACTAATGGATTTTAGAAGAGTGTTAAGCCGTCCCTTTGTAAAGGCTTATTCCTATCCTCAAATTATCTTAATTCATTACCTTCTTGCTATGATAGTTTAATTGAGTGGAGGACACAAAGCTAATTTATTTTACGGGTTTGCTTTTAATCGTTTTCACTTTCTTTATTGAAAAAGTAATTACTGAAATCCGATACAATAACTGGAAATGACTCTCGCTAATAACACATATGATCACGTCACCATCAGCAGACACTGCTTGGAGGTAACCCCAAACTCGGCTACTAGAAAAGAGCTGGAAATGGTTCATGCAGGCAAATGGCTAGTTGATCAGTTCAGCGCTGGTCTGATTTATTTATTTTAACATTACACGTCTGTCTGCGTTCACTGCAGAGAAATGTTAAGTGTAAATAAGGACAAAGCCAGAAATAAGCACTATTAACATTCAGCGAAAAGCTGTTCAGATGTTTTTTTCCTAAATACATAAATGCATACATTTTAGGGGGTTAATAATATTCTCTTTAATGGACTGTGAGCAATTTGGAAGATATAAAAGCACCGTTTTTTCTAGGTTAAAAGTGATTGCATCTTAGTTATTTCAATATGGATCAATCACATAACATTTCTATAAATTGAATATGTTTTACTCTCTCAATATCTTGAAAAATGACATTTATATATTGCCATGATTTTCTAAATATCTGTTCATAGTTACTTTATTTAGCTCATAATTTCTTTAGTGTAAACTCTCAACAGTGGAATTTGTTGGCATGGGGTATATCATGCACATCTCTAGCGCATGTGATAGATGTTACCAAATTCTCCTTAAAAGTATTTACATACTAGGATTATAGGAGTCGCTCATTTCCTTAGCAATACTGAGTACTATTCTTTAAATTTTGGCTAATCTCATAAGCAGAGATCAATATCTAAAAAAAATTTTTTTATATTCCTTTGTATTATCTTGACTTATGAGTCACAAGGGTTGAGCATTCCCCTATCATTTTTTCACCACACTTGATCCTTTTTAGCAGCATCATTTCAAGGACTACCGTGGACCCATGCTCCGTGGTCCATGAGCATCGCATCTCCAGACCAGGCCATCCCGGAGAATGAGAAAGGCACCGTAGGTCAGTGAGGTGAACCGCGGAGGCCAGCGGGTGTCCCTTGGACTTTTGGAAATAGTTTGATGGTAACAGGAAATCAATCAACCCACAAAACAGATTCCACCAGGCTCTTATCTAAACACTTCTCAGAGATTTGATGGGAAAATAATCTTCCACCAGATCAATATATCAAAGATCAGAACTGTTAGATATAAATATTTGGGAATATTTTATCTGAACTAGCCATAAGAAGCCCTGATCCTTTACGAAAGAGCAAGGTCTTGGACTTTTAGACTCCCTTGGTAGAACAACGCAGGGCTGCCATTGTGCCTGACTCCAACGTTGCAAGCTTTGTAGGTAGGAGGGACAAAAATAAGAAAACATTGACATATTGGGTTTTATTCACATGACTTCATCCACAAGTCAGGCCCTGGGTTCCTTTTACCAAAATAAGAGTGAGGATGGCTGACTCATTAACCTCAGAATTACTGAAGACATTGCTACTCAGAGTGTGGTTTCCGGAACGTTTTCACAGCATCATCTGGGAGCTTGGTCAAAATTAAAATTTCAGGACACACCCATACCCGCTAAAGCTGAATCTTCATTTTAACAAAAGCCCAGGGGATTTAAAAAAAAAAACTATGCCTTGCAAGTGAGGTATAGAAAATGAGAGAACCCGAGGGAAGAGAAACCATGGCGTTTCAGTGTTTTCACAAATAAATGTATTTACTAACAATTGGTCAATGACTGGACAGAGATGGAAGTTAAAATAATGGTTTAAGGTTACCAGATATACCATGGATGAGTAAACTTCAAACTTTTGGTGCTGCACAATTCCAGAGAAGGGCAAGTACCGTGCACTGAATTCATTTTTCAGACATGTTTAAATCATGTTCATTCTTTTTTTACTTAATTATACTTTGTATTGTTGCTTGGGATAAAGTTTAAAGAGCAAATTCCTTTTCCATCCGACAACTTACGCATGTTCTGTTCCACGATATTGTGAAAATCCTTGATTGCAACAGCACACTACCCAGTTCCATTCTGTCTTCCTGTTTCCATTTGTTCTCCCTTGCCTGCCCCTTTATGTTTTGATGTCCTCTGTTTTGGTTTTGGTAAAATGCTGTCCTTTGGGTGTGGTGTGGTTAATTGATCTGAGGAGTTCATTTCCATCTGGTGCTACTAATCACTTCTCATGAAATGAAGGCCCACATGGCACGTGCTTCCAAAGGCAGGTTCCCAGCACATAGTGTGCACATAGCCAACCTTGGCTGTGATTATAGTTATTATCAATATCACCATCTTTGTCTTTTGACAAGTCGACTATTGAAGGAAAGTGTACATATTCTGCTAATCAGGGTGTGGTATGATTATACAAGACCACCTTAATGACTAAACAGAAAAAAAAGGAAAAGAAAACGTTGTCATTTTCAGAAAGCCCAGCAACAGAATCACTGACATCAGCACTTAGTGGCTATGCCTGCAATTAAAGCTGTGGTGTGGAATCCTGATTACTCAGCTTTTGCATATTGAAAGGAGAATAAATAGCACAAAAAGGGAAATGGTTACTTCTTCAAAGGCTTATAGAAACAAACATCTAATTTTCATGTTATGCTTGTTTAATTGGGTAATTTACTGTAACATATATTTATCTGACAAGAGTATAGATGAGACTGCTTTTCCCTTAGATCCTCTTATAAGGGCATTCATTTATGCTGTAGAAAGAACCTGCTGATTCTCACATAATGTTGCTGGTAACTGGAATTTATAGACAAAAGATGGTCGCATGGAGATTGACTCTAAAGAAGGGGAGGGAAAACAGAGGAGAAAAAGATATATTTTAAAAGAAGAAAGAGCAGTGTAAAGAGGAATAAACACACTTCTCTGCGGCAATAGCCAACCCCGTGTCTTGGAGTAAAGAAACGTACACTCAAGTGCCAGGCCACCCAAAATAGCCAAAACCTTTGGTACATAGCCCTTAACTAACTGGGGCTCCTTTTCCATATATGTGAACGAGAAGGGTGATGAGAGGGATTCAGGTCCAAATAACCTCAGAAAGAAGGAACACGTGAGACGCTGTCATGTGTTATTATTTGCACAGGCCGTGGGAGTCCGAGTCAGCATGGACCATGCGCTGAACTGACTCTGTGTTCTCCAGTAAGTTAACATCTTTGCATTGAGCAGCAAGTGGATGCCTGACTGGCAGAGAAACCAGTGCTCCAATTATTCTCTAGAGCTGCAACTGTCACTGAGGACCTCCTATGGAAATGAGCAGAGATAAACCAATGCAGCTTTGTATCTCCCGTACCACTTCCACGTCAGCAACCACAAGTTTAAGTTTGTGCAGTGTACCTGGATTCCCAAGACCAAGCTTGCTTGAAAAGGAATTTCTCTAGACAAATGAAAACTTTGGAAACTGCAATACCTCTTTCATTACCCTATGCATGGGATGGCCTAGGTCCTCAAATTTCCTGAACATAACCACGCTGGGAAGAAGAAATAGCACTGTAGTTTATTGGATGGTGTTAAGACTTAAGTTAACGACCAATGGGCATGGTAATGGAATAAAAAGGTCAAGGAGTGTAAAAGCAAAGGGAAACATTAAAAACGTGCAGCAGCATTCAAATATACTCAGAAGGAAAGTATGTGATATGTATTTGTAATTTATGTGACAATTTAATATCACAATTAGCATTCGGGAAGTTCAAAATCCTGCCATAAAGAACAAAACATCTGGAATTTATAAGTATTTCTATCATTTAATTAATATCTTTAAATTTTATTCTAACATTTGATGGCTCTCAACAATGTCTTCAAGTTATTTTCTGTTGATTTACCTAATACGCTTGTTTACAAAATAGGTAGAGAAGTTTAGCGTATTTCTCAACCATTTTAGACAATGTTGCTTCCTTTGGTAATTGAGATAAACTCCCTTTTATACTTTTATTATATACTATAAAAAGAACTATTCTTCTTAATATTGTAAATAAATATAGATAAAATATTTAGGATGTTATATCTGTGTGAGAATATAGTGCGTGGATAGCCATTTGAACTTCTTATATATTAATAATTTGCCCAAGGCTGATTTTTTAATCAAAGTTAGAACTTAAGAAAGATGGAGATGGTGACTTTATAATTATGGTAGCATTCTAAAGAGTGTGTACCAGAAAACTTTACGCACAAATTAATTAGATCACCAAGTTTCTTTCTTTCTAAGGTTGTTACCTATCCACCAATAAGAAGCTATACACCAAATTGTGCAGAAAAGAGCTTTTGTGCATCCAATCTAAAACAATTCATTCTTAGGACATAGCCAAGCTTGATGATTGCTCTCATGAAGAGATCACTGAAGATATGGGTGCTCTAGCAATATGTGTTGAAGAAACCAGGTGGTGCTCAGCTTTCAGAAGGAATCGCATCTGATGGCTTAAAGTCTTGTCTTCAACAAGCAGCCATCTAGGTGAATATCAAATAAGTCCACATGGAAGCTGTGTGATCCAAGGATTGTAAATAATAAACTCCAAATTCAAAGGAGGGGATGGTATCAGAGCTTATATTGTGAACACCTGATTTTCAGAAGGCTATGGACGGGTTAAGCCTCTGATGCCTTCCCTCTGACATAGGTGAGGGATGTGACTGGCCTTGTTATCAGACAGAGAACATTGTGAAGTCAATTACAGCAGAGGGAGTTCCATTAAAATGTAATATCTTATCATTTGATCTCCCTTTAGACCCATTGTAAAGTTGCTCCAGTTTTTTAAAAAGGGACAGGGAATTATGCATGTATTAAACCTCGGCGAGTCCCCTTTGGCCATTGGCTAGGGATGTGAATGCCCTTGCTAACATGCAGAATGCATGGAGAAGTGGCTTATTGAAGATGCATTTAGGTTAAAATGTTGTACTGTATCATTTGATCTCCCTTATGATCCTATTTTAAATTTGTTTTGGTTTTTACTATTTTCTGCTTTCTTTTGATTGAGGCTGTTATCTGTTTTACTTTGTATTGTTGTTAGTTTGGGATTTTAGAATGCTTTTCTATATGAAATCCAGAATAGGTGACTCTATAGAGATAGTAACTGGATTAATGGTTCCTTGAGCCTCTAGCAGGGGAGACTGGGAGAAAATGGGGCATTAATAACGATGAGTACAAGAATGAAGAAAATGTTCTAAAAGTGATTGTAATGATGATTGTACAAGTCTTCTTGAGGTGATCGAACTATTGAATTTTATGCTATGTGAACTATATGCTAATAAAACTGTGAAAATGCTATTGTTCAAAGAATAGCTAATGTTGCAGGCCTTGGACAGAGGGCTTTAGACTTTTTTGCAAGATTGGCTCATGACTGGCATCTGAAAACCTAGATTTCAGGAGGTTTTTCACCATTCCCTGATAAAAATGTCTCACCGTGCCTAACCTAGGAAAATTGTATGATCTACATTGGACCTTTACTTTGCTTCAGGATATCTAAAATTGTGACCGAGGGTCCCAAGGATTGCTGTTAGGTACCATTCAGGTGGCTCAGATTCAGAGCGACTCCATGCACCTCAGAAGGTAACCCTGCTGGCCCAGCATCATGCTCACAATAGTTCCTGTGCTTGAGCTCACTGCTGCAGCCCCGGATACCAATGATATGAGTCCCCAATAAAATCCTTGGGAACTGTGTCTCTAATCAGCCTCCCTGGTAGGCAACACTTCTCACCTGGTATAACTCATGGTTGTGGGCCTTAAGCACATCCAGTGTGAGTCCTTTCGGAAAGAACTCTTGTAAGTTTGCACCTGGTTTCCTTTGGATTCCATGTAACCTATCCCTTTGTTATTTTACTTTCATACTTGCACTGTAAAAAAACACATTTGTGATTATGAAGTACTGTGCTAGGAACTATGAGTCCTATCAAAATTAGGGGATGGTCTTGGAGACCCTGAGAGAGTTATATTATTGAATTTCCCCCTGTAGTCACCTAAAGAACAGATATGAATTGTCTAGTATGTGTCAGGTACTGCTTTGGGTGATGAAGGTACTGGTACCAGTGCCAGCTTCCAACAAGTCAATTAGAACTCATAGTGAGCCTCCATGTGCCCAAGTAGAACTGTGCTCTGTAGGGCTTTCAGTCACTGGCATTTTGGAATTAGATCACTCAGCTTCTCCTCTGAGGTGCCTCTGAGTGGATTCAAACTTCCAACTTTGTGGTTAGCAGAAAAAGTGCTGAGTTGTTTGCACTCTCCAGAAACTCCACAGGAAATGCAGCAGTGCACAAAACAGAAAGTACTGCCGCCAACGAGTCTTAGGAGACTCCTTGGTTTCCGGTAACGTCCTGTTGTTCGTGCCTGTGCTAGTTACATGTGTGTGCTCATTTTGTGAAAAGTTCATCTACCTGAACACTTGGACTGTTAAACTTTTCTATATGTATGTCAGAAAAGCTATATGCATGTTATATAAAGAAAGATGCAGCATCGTGAGGGGAGGAAGGCTTATTAACAACATGCAGTCTGTAGAGGACACAACCTTGCTTGCTGAAAGAAACAAGGAGGAACGGATGTACTCGCTGCTGATGATCAAGGATTGTGGCCTTCAGAATGGATTGAGACTCAGTGTACAAGATCCTCACAACTGGACCAACAGATAGCATCAGGATACATAAAGAAAAGCTTGAAGTTGTCGAGGATTTTGTCTTATTGGATCCATAATCTATGCTCATGGAAGAAGCAGTCAAGAGATCAAAAGACAGACATGTTACATTAGGTAGATCTATTGCCCAAGACCTCTTTAGAGCACGGAAGAGCAAGGATGTTACCTTGAGGACCAAGGTGCACATGACCCAAGCCATGGTATTCTCTATTGTCTCATATGTGAAAGTTGAACATGGAAAAAAGAAGACCCTAGGAGAATGGATGCATTTGAACTGTGGTGCTGGTGAAGAATTTCGAAAGGACCGGGAACTGCTAAAAAGACCAACCTATCTATAAGAATGGCAAGGCTTTGTCTTACCTACTTTGGTCATGTTGTCAGGAGAGCCCGTCATGTTTGGAACAGTGTAGAGGCGATGATAGAGAGGAAGGCTCCCCATGGGATGGATTGGCCCAGTGGCTGCATCAATGGACTCAGGCACAGGAACAATTGTGGGGATAGCTCAGGACTGTACAGTGCTGAATTATTGTGTGCGCAGGATCATCGCCAACTTGATGGCACCTCGTATTTCAATAAGAAAATGAGCATGACAGAAGATAAAAAGCTCAACGAACTGCCATCATGAGTCCATTCCGTCTCAGTGACCCTGTAGGACAGGGTACAGGTGCCCCTGGGGGGTTCGAAACTAAATCTTTTTTTTTGTTTGTTTTATTGGAATCTAATCCACATATACCATGTTTCCCCGAAAGTAAGACATCCCCCGAAAATAAGACCTACTTACAGTTTTGCCTCTCACTGAAATATACGGCATTCCCTGAAAATAAGACCTCTCCAAAAATAAGGTCCCCGAAGCTATCGTAACTCTGGACTGTGGACTGTAGTGGTGGGTGCTGCTGTGCAGCTCACTGTTGGCCGCAGCACAGCCAGAGCAGACAGGAAGTGCGAGGTCTCTTTCAATAAAACAATAAACAATACATGTGTTCCATATTCTTCTTCATGGAAAGATAAGACATCGGTTGGCGTGCTGTGGTGGTGTCTGCCCGGCCACTCCCATTTCTGTGGAGACAGAAACAGTACCCTCCCCCCGGGTGGATGAGTGCCCTGCTTCCTCAATGCCATAATCTACCTCTTTTCTCTCTCCCCCTCCCCTTTTTTTGTGTTGGAATGACAGTTTTTACTCCTGAAATCTCCTCACCCTCCCTATCTGCCACCCTCCACCCCTACATCCCCTATAAACCCTTGCATCAGTTATGATCTCTCAGGATAAAATAAGAAGAAGACTAAGTCCTTACCGGGGTAGTAGAAAGCCTCACCTTTCTCCCATGGTGAGGCTGGTGGCTTTGAACGCATAACTCACTATGCCACCAGAGTTCCATTTATAGGCCAAAGGAAAATGGAACGTTCAGTCACAAATTCAGTTCACTTGTGGAATGAAGCATCCTTTCCCTTTGAAGTCCCATTTGCTTTTCTGTTGAAAGAATGTCAAATACTTTCAACTTCTTACAGCTATCTGTAGCATAGCCAGACCTGTTGCTTTTCAAATCCTTTTAGAAAAAGGAATTGAGAGTGGGGCACAACCTTTCAGGAGTCATCGTTCTATTCTGATGATCTCCAGGTAACAGGGGGAACGCTATTTGCACAAGACACATTTAGTGACACAGTGCTGTCACCGTTCCCAATAGCCTCTGATGAAGTGCACTTGCATGAGTTATAAAACATATACTTCTTCATGCCTCCGGCATTCTAGAATTCTTTCATTTAAACTGGGCAAAATAAGAGAAAGTAAGATAAGCCCTGGCTTTCTGAGCAATTCCAGTAGAGGATGTCATGCTGATTTTTTAAAGGACAATCTGGTCGGTCCCAAGGTTTGTCTAAAATCTGTGGCACGGAACAAGAGCATATTGCTGCTGTGAAGGGGAAGATGTGGAAGTTATTTTTTTATTCAAAGACATCCTAAACTTAAATCAGTCTCTCTCCTGAGAAATACCTATGGCGTAGCTTTAAAAAAAATTGTTAAAAGAAGTAGAAAACGTGGGAGGAGGAGGAGTGGCTGAAGAGCCAGCAATGGAGCAGGTTTCCATTTGAAAGTTAAATTGGCTGCCGGCCTCTTCGCGATTTGCATCGTGCTGCATTTACTAACATTTGAATGAGGTAGAAGATGGTCTTGCGTTTTGAGAAGGCAACACAAAACCTTGAAAGGGAGGAAGGTACCGGCCTCTGTTACTTCACACAACTCAAGGTGCCCCACATCCCTTCATCATGCCGAGAAGAAGGAGAGGTGCCGGTGTCTGCCTTGTTAATTTCTTGCTCGCACAATGCATAAGGGAGGCTTGCACATGCATGTGCCTGCATGGCACAGGGCTGTAACCTACTGCATGGGATTATTGAAACGGGGCAAAAACAGAACCTTGAAATTGTAACTGACTAAAAAGAAAATCTCATAATGGAATAAAGCTTTCTTTCTTTTCTTTAAATCATTTTTCTAGGGACTCGCACAACTCTTATCACAAGCCATCCATCCATCCATCCATGGTGTCAAGCATATTTGTACATTTGTTGTCATCATCATTCTCAAAACATTTTCTATCGACTTGAGCCCTTGGTAGCAGCTCCTCATTTTACCCCTCCCTCGCGCACAAACCCTTGATAGTTTATAAATTATTATTATTTTTTCATGTCTAACACTGTCCAACGTCTCCCTTCACCCACTTTTCTGTTGTCCGTCCCCCAGGGAGGCTGTTATATGTAGATGATTGTGATCGGTCCCCCCTCTCTACCCCAACTTCCCCTTACCCTCCTGGTATCACAACTCTCAGGAATAAAGATTTCTGTAAAAAAAAGTAATTAATAACAAAGTTATTATCCTGGAAAGGTTAGGGATGATATGCAAAAATGAAAATTTAATTAACATCAGAAACATGTAAATTGCTTTCTATAGATCCAACAAATGTGCTCTTTTATTCCCTGGGACACTGCTTTTGTACACTTATTTCCATTCATATTCTGAATACATACATCTTAAAAGCACATATAAGGAACGCTAAAAACAGGCCATAAAATAGACAAAGAAGAAAGAGTTGAAAGCTGAAGGATCTTATAAGCCAGACTTTCTGCAAGCAATATGAAAATACATGTAGCATCTTAAACACATCCTTGATATATTTTTTAATAATCATTTTATTAGGGACTCATACAACTCATCACAATCTGTACATACATCATTTGTGTCCAGCACATTAGTACATATGTTGACTTCATCATTCTCACAACACCTGCTTTCCACTTGAGCCTTTGGTGTCAGTTCTTCATTTTCCCTACCGCCCCCCGCCCCCCTCCCCCTGAACCCTTGATAATTTATAAATTATTAGTCTTTTAGCATATCTTACCTCCTTGATGTTTTATCCTCTCAGAAGTTAGAGAATGGAGTTAATAGTTATTCTTCCAGAAAGAATAAGCACTTTGCCTGCACTATCACATTTATCCTCGGAACACTGAAAATCACGTGCTGTGGTTCCAGTTGCCTACCGGAAAGAAGTGAAGTGTGAAACGCTCACTACCGTTACGCGCAGAGAACTAAAGAAACCGGATGTGAATTGCGATCCTTGTGATCCTGAAGCTCCTGCTCTTGTTCCAACACGTTCTCAACACGTTAGTTTCCCTTAGTGACAAACAATGAAGGCTAATTTATTAGAGCAAAAAAATAAAATTGGAGGGAAGTTTGGGTACCCGTTTGGGGGCAGGAGGAAGAAACAAAGAAAGATTTCCAATGGCATCCTTCTCCGGAAGGGGACTGCTAGAAGAATAAAAAATAGAAAGAAGAAAACGGAGATGAATGATACTCTGATCAACCATGCAAGCCTCATAGCTCCCCTTTAAGACAGAGTGGAACTGCCCCCAGTGGGGCTCTGAGGCTGTACATTTTTAGTGAAACAGCAATTCTCGTGTTTCTCCGGAGGATCCTCTGGTAGACTGGAAGGGCTGGCCTTGCGGACAAGCTCTTACCCACTGCACAACAGAGCCGCTTTCGGTGACCCTTCTGGGCGCAATGGAATGTGAACCACTGCAGACCATCCAGCTAAGAACTCAACTCTCTCCAGACCCTGGGAGCAGCCTGTTTGAGTTGAAGGTCTTGTTCTACCCTCCTAATTGTGTGACTTTGTTTGCAAAAGGTGCTTATGCTTGCTAATTTCTGAAAGGTGTGGGAAGGCTCTCTCATTGTAAATATTCAATATGCTTGTCCTTGTGAAGAACCAAATGTACACGGGACTTGGGGTACTTCCAAATCCTGCCAATTTCTTATATCACATGGCTCAAACATAGATATTGGTGCTATAATTTAATATGTATTTTTAATGCACAAATGCCTGAAGACCAAAGATTGAACCATTCAAACTGGGTTTGGTATTTGGAATTGCTTATGCAATGATCCAGTTCACCAGTCCCTGAATTTCGACTTTGCTTTGAGGATGGAGATCCTGGGAAAATGTCACTATGTGTGTCTACAGTTCACTCAGTGTTCCTCATTCTAGGTATTAATATGCTGTTAGACACGCCAGAGTAAATAAGTCCAATAATCAGTCCAGCATTACTCACTTCTCATTTAGGATGTCAGCATGGAGAAGACAAATATTTTATGTAAATTCAACGAGAAGTAAAGGAATATAAATTACCTAGTAACCAAAATCTTAAGTACATAAGCTAAGAATATAATCAAGCACAAAGTACCAGGAAGGGTGTTTCCACAGTTCTGCATAATTTAAAAGGAAAGGGCAAGTATAAATATAGGTAATAGGGATGAAGGCGTTTAAACTTTTAAAATATTTAAATGTAGTTTGATTACATCCCCAAACAACTTTTTCTGCCCTGTCAGCTGGTTTGACTAAATATAGCCCTGCATTCTGGGAGATCAGAGAGTTAGCAACTCAGTGGCTAATTAGCCTCTTGTATTAAAAATGAAACTTATAAATACCATCTCATTAGTAGGATTGTATGCTACCGCCTGTTGTTTGAATAATCTGGAATAACCCAGAGAAGATTTCAAAATCAAATGGCTAGCCGTGGAACCCCACAAATGTGCGTCAGGGATGCTGAGGGACCTGGATCGGTTATGAGTAATGACTGACTTCTCCGGGTCTCTGCAGAGAAATGAAGGGAATGAAGAGTTACTGGAATTGGGACATTTGTTAATTGCTTTCTTACTACTTTCCTCATACTCCTCTCCAGCTTCCCTCACGTAATAAGCCACCATGTCCACACTACGGAGATAGCGGTGGATGTTTGATTCTTCGTTCTTTTCTCCAAAGTGATTCTAACTTTATCAAAGGCAAGGGGCGATAATTCCATAATCCAATTATTCTAGGCCTCACAAGTGGTCACATGAACAAATGAGTATTTAAAGTGTGACCACATTTAACCCTTGAGGAGCTGAACATGTGCCCTAATTTTTTGTTTGCTTGTTTGTTTCCAAGAGTCTGTTTTATCTCCTCCCCTCAAGAACGTCACTACTTCAAGGATGAACACTCTAACAAGTTCTCCGTTGGACTCAGATGCCTAATGACATTCCTGTAGGATTTCATTTTAAAAACCCAAAGAAAGATATTAAGGTTTCACATGCCTAACTCATTTAGTGTATTGCAAGGTACTTACGGCAAGCCCCACAAGTAAGTTCTCACAGCAATCACTTAGAACGAGGCATCAAATTTCATAAGTGCTGTACTAATTCAATGGCTACAATAAAAAATCCTTAGACCAGATTTTTACCATTAACAAAAAGGCCTCTAGGAAGGCTTGACCACAGCTGAAGCTCAGCCGAAGGCCTGCCTATTTAGCTATAGTCAGAGATGGAAAGCTGGAAGCTGAGTCTCAGGGGACTTGTGGTGCGCCGATTGTGTAGCGAGAGTAAGAAATTAGAGAAAAATATTGTTGTCTCTGCTTTATCAGCAAGTAAGCCGAAATTCAGGGATTAAATGTAAAATTCTCACCTTGGCATCACATGGTAAGAACTAATATAAATTCAAGGCTAGTATGTTTTGTCTTCTCTCTAGGGTTAGAGACTGGGCAGATGCTGCATCTTTTATTTAGTTAGTTTTTAAGTTTGGGATTTAAGGAGGTGGTTTAGACTTATGTCTCAAAGTTAGTTTACAGAAATTAATGATGCTGTTTTCTTTTGTTACAACATGTTGGGTCAAAGGTCAGTGTCAAGGTTGTTTACATTTTTTCATGTACTTCACATGCTTTTATATTTAAGTTCAGAAATTCTTGGTAACCTTCCAAAGACTTACATGCTTCTATAAAATTATAATTAATGTTAGAGAGCCTCACAAAGAGACACATTTTATTGCTAAATTCATATTCAGTTCTTCTCCACTTGAAAAGTAAAATGATGACTCACATGTTATGGGATTGGACAGCTTCTTATAAACAGACAGACAGATCCTGAGACCAAGGTAGGAACTTTGGGGCAATGGGGACGAGGCTTGGGAGACCCTTGATCATAAATGGACTCTTTCTAGTTACCTGTCTTCCGCAGTTGGTGATTAGTCCAGACATTTTAATTAGTCCAGACAAAATTAAGTAATTAATAATTAATTAGTCCAGACAAAATTAATAGGCATGAACTCCTTGAGCTACCACCCTTCCCAGGCAGCCGAGAGATTCCAGGAAGTAAAATTCTACCAGCGAAGAGAACACTGTAAATAATTGATGAATAGCAGCATCACTTTGACAAAGGACTCAAAAGTAGGCTGATCCAGGACCATTGACAACCTATCTCTATACGATTCCCCACCCTGTTTCCCAAGCTCATGCCAAGAACCTTTACACCAGGTCAATCTTTATCCAAAAAGTGCATAAAATCACGCACCCATCTATGGTCAGAAATTCATGGTATATTTAGAGTGTCCCCACTCTTTAGGGTCATGAATAATAATCTAATTTGAACTTAAATAGTAAATATTACTAAAATACATTTTTATTTATGAAATATGTTTACAGTACAAGCTCTTTTAAAGATGATTTAACTCTCCCCAAAATGTGAGCTCCTTTTTAACCCATTTTAAAGTTGTTTGGGGGTTTTAACATTTTCTGTTTCCTTTTCTATTTTGTTTTATTAAAAGATCATTTTATTGGGGGCCCTTACAGTGCTTATAACAATCCATACATCAATTGTATCAAGCGTATTTGTACATATGTTGCCATCGTTATTTTCTAAACATTTATTTTCTATTGAGCCCTTCTGCTTTCTTTTTGATTAAGATTTTTCTCTGTTTTGTGTTGATGTGGTTGTTGTTTTTGCTTGCTTCTTGGTTTGTATGATTTTCTGTATATGAAATCCAGGAGAGGTAACTCTATAGAGCCAGAAACTGGATTAATAATTACCTGGGAACGTAGCAGAGAAGGTTGGGACATATGGGGAGTTAATGGCACATTCATTTATTTACTTGTGGAATTTCTTATCATTGGAATTCATAATGACTAGATATGTGAAAGTTATATATTTTATGCAGTACTAACATATTTTTACTAATGAAATAATTACTAACATATTAATTACATAATATTAATTATACTATTAAATAAGAAATTATAGATATTAATTTATATTAATTGTATATTTTAACATGCTTTTCATGCTTATCCCAGTGCCTGGAACTAATTTGGTAATATTAATTGTTTGTTCATATTAAGAATAGTTTTGCATCTTCTTAATGCACACCAAATTTGAATACTTTAGTGGTTGATGAAATTGGACAATAAAGCTCAGTAATCGACTTCTTGCCTTATGTGTGAGATCCAGGTTTGATTCCAAAACAATGTACCTCAAGTTCAGCCAAGATCCATCTATCAGTCAAGGCCTATGTGTTGCTACGACGCTGAACAAGATTGAGCACAGTGTCCATATAATTATCGACTAAGTGGAAGGCCTAGGAAACTACTTAAAATCAGTCAGGCAAAACGCCATGGATCAAAATGGTCTGATCTTATTGTGCAGCAAGTAACCATGACTTGGGACCTACTTGCAAGAGTTAAACAAAAAAATCTCTGTTAGTTTCTAGTTAAGTTAATAAATTGACTCTCTTAATTTCAATTAAGACCCTGGATAGTCTCTCTAAGTTTCAATTTGAATTGGGCATCATGGAGTCTGACAGGTCAATAAACCTGTGACCATTTTTTATTGTAAAAATGCAATTTAGAGAATGTAAGCTTGTCCACTCCCTTAATTATCAGTTTTTCCTCTTAATTTCTTCAGTTGCCTTTCATTGTCTCCACAGCTTTTTGATGGGGCATGTTCAGACCTCTCTGGCAGTTGGTTAAGATGCTGAAATGTGACAGCAATATTTTTGAAACTGTGACAAAAGTGGCAGATGCTAGAAAAACTGTCATTTCAACACTGCAAGCAGTTGTTTACTGCTTTTCAGTAAGAAGGGACTTTATCATTTAAAAAATAGCTTATTGTGTTTTAGGCAAAAGTGTGCGCAGCAAGCTCAGCTCCCATTGAACAATTTTATACCAATTTTTTTTACATTGGGTACAATATTCTCGATGTATTAGATTCTTAGTATTTTCATTCTGTTTCTTCTGTTTCCAAGGGCTTTCTTTTCCCTCCTTGCCTTCTCATCTTTGTTCTTGAGTAATATTTAGGCTCATCTACTTGATTAAGGGAATGTGCTATTCATGGACATTATATAAACCAATATATTATATGTCTGAAAGGGAACTACAGAAAAGAACTTCTGATGACATTTCAAATGGTATCTTGGATGATCCCCTAGATTTCATCTGGTCTCTAATTGGCTTGTTTTAGGAATTTGAATTTTGTTCTATATTTTCCTCACATTGTATTCAGGGCCTCCTATAATTATCCTGGTCAACACAGTTGGGAGTGGTAGGTAGGCCCCATTTCTCCCTCCTGTGCTCAGGTGAGATGTGGCCATGGTTCATGTAGACCATTCATCCTAGGGGCTGGTTGTTTCTTTGAGTCTTTGGTTTTTTTCACTCTCTTGTGCTTCATAGAGGGAGACACCAGTCATTGTCTCTCAGATTCCCTCTCACAAGCTATGGAGATACCAAATACTACTAGCCAAACCAAAGGAACTGTGGGGCACTGTTGGGTAAGTGTACGACTACTAACCACATCATCGATGGTTCAAATCTGACAATGGTTTCTGGAGAGAAAAAGGCCCTTTGGTTCCATAAAGTTTTGAAAACCTTATATATAAAGTTGCTATAATTCAGAATCAACTGAATTGCACCAGGATATTCATCAAACCCAAACTCAGAACCTTATGGACTATGTTAACCCAATTAACTAAGCTGTTTCATGAACCCGTAGTTCTGATTACTTTAACCCAGTAACCCAATCCCACGAGTTGTTTGGATATGGCAAGAAAGGCTTCCAAATGTTTTCCTCTGTGATATATATATATGAAATATGCATATATATATATATATATATATATGAAATACGAATGTTCATAATGACCACAGAGGCATGCATGCACATGCATTCAGAAACGACTCAATGGCAGTGAGTCCTATACACGTATATGTTCCCACATCTACCAGTGTGAGCACACACATATATTTTGATTGTTCTTACTGAACTTGTGAAAGAAGAAACAGAAGAGATTCTGAAGCTTGCTGCTGAATGTATCATTCCTAGCAGGAAAGGAAGAAATGAACTAGAAGAGTTGAAGAGAAGATTTCAAAAGGCAGCTTGGGGATACAATGTAGAGGATTATAATTGAAATGTGCAAAGGCTTAGAATTAGAAAACCAAACAGAGGAGCATGGTTGGCATTTCTCAAGTGAAAAGACTTTTCTTGCAGCAAGCTTCATATAGCAATACCAAAGAATTCTAAGAGAAAATATTGAGCAAAATGGGAAGCATCCAAAGAAGATGGAGGACATTGTAACAAGAACAACTAGGCTGGCATTTGACCATTTGGGGAGGTACCATATAATCAAGACAATGATGTTGCTAGATACAGCCAAGCTGTACTGACTGCACTGGTGCAAACACAGTTCCAAGAACTAACAAAGCAGCAATTAAAATGTTTCAGCAAAAAGATGCAGCTCTGGAGGGCATCACTTTTCTATATTAAGAAATTAGGAAGGAAGCTACTTTGTCAATTAATGGGAAGAAATTCTTATTTGTGCCCATTCCAAAGAAAGATGATCTTACAGAATGCAAAATTATTGAGCAAATAATATCACATGCAAGTAAAAGTTTCCTGAAGATAATTAAATATTATAACCATCGTACACCAACAGGAAACATCTAGAAATTCAAGCTAGCCAGATACCATACTGACTAAATGCAGAGCATATCTGAAAAATGTTTATTTGTAATTTATTGAATTGCAAAGACATTCCACTGTGTGGATAATAACAAATTGCGGATAACGTTGCAAGGAATGAGAACCCTAGAATATCTCACTGAGCCCGTGCAGAACTAACACATAGATGAAGAAGCATAGGCTTGCACAGAATGAAGGGCTATTGTGTAATTTTAAAATCTGTCTTGGAAGAAATTTAGCCAGAATACTCCTTCAAAGATCGGATGATGAGCCTTATGTTGTGTAATTTGGGCATTCTAAGAGGAACATCATGCTTCAGGGAAAGGGCACTAGCAATTCAAAAGAAAGACCTTCAGTGAGGTGTTTTGTCCCGATCGCCACAATACTGGGTTCAAACATAGCGATGATTCTCAGGAGGACGCATGACTGGCAATGCGGGGTTGTCATATGTAGCTCTATGAGTTAAAATTGAGGCAATGTTACCTAATGACCGAATAATGTAACATTTACTGAAATTGCCCCTTTCACTTGTGTGATGTATCTTCATTTATCTTGGTCAGATTATGTGGTTTTCATCAATATTCAATTTGGCCTTTCCCAACACCAAAAATAACAAATCTCTGCAATCTAGAAAGTAATTCCCCCTTTATCCTTCTCTTATCCCTGATAACCACCAAAAAAATGAACTGTGCGTGTGTCTATTCTTGACTTTTAGAAAGAGGGGCCCACACACTATTTGTCCTTTTGTGATCAAATTAATTCATTTGGCCTATTGTCTTCTAGATTCAACCATATTACATGATATTTCACAGCCGTCTCCACATTCTTTATAGCTATATAATATTCCATTGTGTATATGTACCATGATTTATTTCATCTATTACTCTATACCTAGATTCCTCCCATCTTTTTATTATTTTAAATAATGCAGTAATGAACCTAGATATGCATATGTCTATTTGTGCCACTGCTCATATCTCTTACACACATATATATATATATATATATACACACACACACATATATATACTGTTGTAAATTGAATTGTGACACCACCATGTCCCCCAAATAAGTCACCATTGCTGGCCATTTTGTAATTATGCTACCTTTTGTGATCTTATATAATTATCTTATGTGTGGAAATAGGTCAGTGCCAACTCATAGCAACCCTACACACAAAACAAAACAAAAAACAACACCCTCTGGTCCTGCGTCATCCCAACAGCCATGCTTCTATTTGAGTTCTTTGCTGCCATCCTGTTTCAGTCCATCTTATGGAGAATCTTCCTCTTTTTCCATACCTCTCCACTTTACCAAGCGTGATGTTCTTCTCCATGGACTGCTCTCACCTGATAACAGGTTCAAAGTACATGAGACAAAATCTTACCATCCTTATCTCTAAGGAGCATTCTGGCTTTCTGGTTGTACTTTTTTTAAAAAAATATCATTTTATTGGGGGCTCATACAACTTGCATCACAATCCACACATCCATCCATTGTGTCAAGCACTTTTGTACATTTGTTTCCCACATCATTCTCAAAACATTTGCTCTTCACTTAAGAACCTGGCATCAGCTCCTCATTTTCTCCCCTCCCTCCCCGCTCCCCCGTCAACCCTTGATAATTTACAAATCATTATTATTTTGTCATATCTTACACCGTCCGACATCGCCCTTCACCCACATTTCTCCTGTCCGTCCCCCAGGGAGGAGGTGATATGTAGATCCTTATAATCAATTCCCCCTTTCTACCCCACCTTCCCTCCACCCTCCAGGTATCGCCACTCTCACCACTGGTCCTGAAGGAGTCATCTGAACTTCCAACCCACTTGGGTACAATTGAGCTTTGTCCTGAGTTGTCTTTGCCACTGTAGGTTTCCAATTTGAAACAGATCTGTTTAAAATAAAATAAACTCCTCAGTGCAGAAGCACTATCAAGGAATGATGCATTCACCTATAGGTAGCCCCTACTTTGAATTTTAAAATTGTTATATGAAATCATGTACAACTACATACTCAGCAGTATTGCTGCTTGCAAGAACCAGTGTTCAAAAGAGAGAGACATTTGAGCATGGAATCCCTCAAGATATTGGTTTGCTATATTTAAGAAGCTCTGCCTTTCCCCCCCCCCAAAAGATGACAGTGTGTATCTATTTCTCAAAAATCATAAATCTAATGAAAATCCATGCAGACTCAACATCTTTGTTCCACATCATCACAATCTACTTCCACTCCTACTATACTTACTGCTTTTAGGAACTATTTTTTTCAGTTCTAAACAGTTCAAGATGATAAACAGAGTGACAGTCACAAAGTGGAAGTGGAAAAGCTTCCAGGGCTGCTCTGCTTTAAAAATATATGATTAGGGGGTCACATAGACCAGATCTCTAACTTCAAAGACCAAGAAGTACATGTTTGGCTAGTGTTCAAGGGTAGAACACCATCTGTACCATTCTGGTTTCTTTGCGTTCCCCTGAACATTAGTTTTGAGTTATGTATATGCAATATGTAGCATATGGTGTGTTATTCCCACAGAATTTAGACTCATAAAAAGTGTTCAGTAAAGAAAGCTGATGAGCTGAGATTTTTTTCCCTGTGACATGCGTTTTAATCAAGTTTCAATTAGACTGGGTACTAATCAAAAAATCCCTGAAGGGATCTTTAACTTTGGAGGTCTTGTAACAATAAGAGTCTTGTTGAAAATAAGTTAACAAACACTGAAAAGAGAATAATATGCAGTATATCATGAATAGTCATATACCCAAAACAGGTGTATATATATAAGGAAAGAGCTATACAAACACATCAAGGATATTTTTGATTTGTAGTCCTAACTCAATCACTAGGTGGATATACAAACTCTAAAAATTGACTTCTCTGTGTTTTTGTTTCTTGTGCTCTAAGATGGGAAACAAGTCTATTCAGATTTTATGGTAACCCTACATGTTACAAGGGAAAGTATTCTATAGAGTTGTGTTCGTTGGGGTAGACTAGAGAAACAAATTCATAGACACTCATATGTGTGTAAGAAAGCCTTATATACAAGAGCAGTTGAATATTAAGAAAACATCCCAGCCCAGATCAAGTCCTTAAGTCCGATATGAGCCCATCTGTCTGATACAAATCTATAAATTCCTCTTCAGACTCACACAACACATGCAATGATGCTGAGTGCAGGAAGATCACAGGCCAGTGGGTGGAAAGTCTTATGGATCCAGTGGTGGTGGAAGCATCTCAGCGCTTGTGTGGGTCTCCACGTGGCTCCTCCAGCTCAAGGCTCTGGCTGCATCAGAGTAACTCCATCAGTCTCAGAGGGAGTGACGTGTGTCCCACCTCCAACAAGCTATTTATCTCCTTAGCGCCTCCAGATGAGGTCATCAAGCTGTGACCAGATGGACAGGCTAAATTCCACCCCTTCACTCTTGTCTCAAATTGACAACAGATTATGTAACTACCTCAATAATTTTCTTGGATATGATCTTTATTGAAGCAGGCTAGAAGGTCTCCCGTAAAGGACTGAATTCAAACCATTAACTTTTAGGTTACATTGTTGTTTTTGTTATGTGCTGTGGAATTCATTTGGTTCATAGCGAACCTCTACACAAGAGAGCCATCCAAACACTGCCATCCTCTTAACCATGACATTGTTTGAGACATTGCTCTGGTCACTGTGTTAACCTCTCTTGTTGGGGATTGTCCTCTTTGTCACTCTCTTGCTACTGTACCAAGCATGCTGTCCAGGGCTGGCCATTCCTAACAATAAACCCAAAGCAAGAAAGATAAAGTCTCACTGTCCTCACTTCCCAGAAGAAGTTGACTGTATTTCTTCCATGACTGCTTTGATTAGTCTTCTATCAACATCTTAATCCAAACACATTGATTTTCCTTTAGTATTTCTTAACCAAATTTTTAGCTTCGACATGCATATGAGGTAATGGAAAATATCATAATGTAGGTTAGGCACATCTTAGTTTTCAAAGAGACATCATTACCTTTTAAATATTTTTAAAGCATATATTTTAGAGTAGATTTGCTCATGGCAACATATTGATTTGTTGATTGCTTCTTCCCTGGGCACTGATTGAGGAGCTAAATAAAATTAATTCCTGGACGATTTCGATCTATTTTCTGTTGATTGCTGTGTTGCTTATTGGTTCAGTTATGAAGAATCTCATCTTATCTTCAACAGGAAATGCTTCAGGTTTCCTGAAATTTCTGCAAGCCAGCTTGTGTCATCTGCATGGCACAGGTTGTGAATCGGGTTTCCTCCCCTCCTAAAACTGCATTCTTCCTCATAGGGGCTAACATCTCAGACTGTTTATGCAGCTACATGTATATTAGTTATGGTGAATGGATCCACCCTGATATGTTGTTCATTGATTTTAAACTGTGTAGCCTCCCTTTGTTCTGTTTAATGCCATGCCTTTCTATGCAGGTTCTGCATTAATGTGTTCTGGATTTCTCATTCTTGGAAATGACAGTGATAATTTGCTATGAACCACAGTGAATAAGACACGGGTTAACATTTGTCTAGTATTCTCTACCTTCAGCCAAGATGCATCAATAATCAGTAATGATATCCCTCATTCCACATCTTCTTCTAAATAGAGCTTGGATTCCCAGATTTTCCTTGTTGATATACTGCTGAAACATCTTTTGAATTATTGACAATGAATTTTTACTTTTGGGTCACAGTAATGATATTGCTCAGTATAATTACAGCACCCTGAATTACCTTTCTATCAATAGGCTGCAATACAGATCTTTACCAGTGGGAGGGCCAGGTAGCTGTCTTCCTCATTTCTTGGCATAAATAGGCAGACACTTCCAGCCCTGCATTCATTTGCTGAATAATTTAAATAGGTCTTCTGATGATCCTAGAGCCTTGTGTTTTTGACAATGCATTTGGTGAAGCTGGACTTCTTCCTTCAATACCATCAGGGGTTTGTGTTTGTTTTTTTTTAATTATAATTTACTTCCTGAAACGATTGAGTATCTACCAGTTCTTTTGGGTTCAGTGACTGTGTGCTCCTTCCATCTTCTTTAGATGCTTCCTGCCTTGTTAAATATTTTTCCTACAGATTTCAATATTGCAACTTAAAATTTATTGTTCATCTTCAGTTCTTTCCATCTGAGCAACACGGATCATCTTCCTCTCTCTTTGTATTCTAATTCCAGGTCTTGGCACCATTCCTTAGATTAGTAGACTAGAGCAAATTGTTTATGCCATGTAGAGGCCATTAAGAAGGGAATTTGACCTGACCTATAGACAATATTTTTTTTAAAGCACTTGTATTCGTGGTTAGCACATAACAAACATTCAGTAAGGAATATCTTTATAGACTTGTTTTTCCTGTTGCTATTATCCGGGGCTCTGTTGGCTTAATTCATAGCATGCTTATGCACAATAGAATTAATGATTGCCCTAATAGTGCCATTATTCTGAATTATGAATTTAACTGTTGTGACCCAAGTGGCTTCATTGATTGTGTTTTGGAAGCAAAGGTTAGGCTTTTCTTCTTCATATGCCATAGTCTGAAAACCTTGCAAATCCTGTTCAGAGCAAGCGCCACCAACAAGCTTCTGGTGAAGGGCAGGATGTAACTATATTTGAGGTGCATTGGCCATAAACTTAATCCAGGTCTCCCACAGGTTAGGGGAGAATTTACCAATGCCTCTAGATATTGAGTGGTTATATTGTAGAGGATTTTGTCTTGCTTGTATCTGCAATCAATACTCATGGAAACAGCCGTCAAGAGATCAAAAGGCATGTTGCATTGGGTAAATCTGCTACATAAGACCTGTTTAGAGTATTGAAAAACAAGGATTTCACTTTGAGGAATAGGATGTGCTGGACCCAATCAGTCATTTGCATGTGAAAGCTGGATATTGAATAAGAAAGATCAAAGAAGAATACATTCATTTGAGTTGTAGAGCTGGAGAAGGATATTAAAAGCACCATGCACTGCTAAAAGGACAAACCAGTGTGTCTTGGAAGATGTATGACTTTGTCTTACAGACTTTGGACATGTTTTCAGGAAATCCCAGTCCCTGGAGAAGGGCATCATGCTTGGTGAAGCAGAGGGGCAGTGAAAAAGAGCAAGGCTTTCAACAAGCCAGACTGACGCAGTGTTTGCAACCACAGGCTGAGACTGGGGAATAATTTTGAGGACGGTGCAGGACTGAACCGTAGCTTGCTCTGTTGTGCACAGGGTTTTAGGAGTCAGAACAGGAACCAAATCATTGGCACCTAAGCAAGGGGATTCTAGTAGTCTACCTCACAACTGTGTGCTAAGGAACATAGGTCTGATATCAATGATCCGTATCTGCTTCACTCTATGCTCTATACTAGATGTCCATGTTTTATTTCAATGCCCCTATGCTTTATTACAGTTTTGAATGTTTGTGTGTCATGGCTGTCTGTAAATCTTTTTCTCCTAACGCATCAATTGTTGTCAGTACTGTCTGTGGATGAAGTCTTATGTTTGATTAGCATTCCTCTTCAGGATAAAGTTTTGGGAAGGAAGAGAAAGCCACTTCTTTATAATTTTTTAAAATCATTTTATTGGGGGCTCGTACAACTCTTATCACAATCCATGCACACATCCATTGTGTCGAGCTTATTTGTACATTTGTTGCCATCATCATTCTCAAACATTTTCTTTCTACTTGAGCCCGGGAGAAAGCCACTTTCTTTTTTTTTTCAGGTATTATTTAATATTTTCATTAATATTCAAACTCTTCTTTATAATTGAGTTTTGTGTACCTCTTATTCTTATCAAAGTACTAACTGCATGAAATAATAAACTAGCTTTTGGTAGATCACTTATTTATACTGAAAACAGCCGTTAGGGCAGTGAACTTGTTGTTAAATTATTTGAAAGCCACTTTCAATGGAAAGTTTACTCAACTTGGAATGGAAACTGAATATGGATTTCTCCTCAGAAGTATGACTGTCACAATATTTCCTATGCATCACTATTAAAGATATCCTTAGCAACAGTAGCCAGGAGCATTAGCAAGTCTAATTTTGTATAACTTCCATTGGCATATGTGCATAAACACACACACACACACACACACACACACACACACACACACACACTGGACAAGTCAGTATTCAATGACCATTTCAAACTTACAACATAGGGTACTCGTTACCTTATGCTGGGTAATCAAATGATTAATGTTTATTGAGTGCTTACCATCAGTATTTTAGGAGACACCACCATGGCTAAAGAAAAATAATAAGATATTGTTCCTGCTTCTCCAAAGCTTCCAGAGTCTTTGAGAAAATAAAACAAAATTATTTGGTACTAATTAAAGAAAGGTTATTATTTGCAATGCTGTTGAGTTCTAGTGGTGTGAGATTTCAGGGGTTGTCAATAGGCTAATGTGTGATTCTCCCTGGAAAAGAGAATTAATAATGTTTAGAGGCTTTCTATGTTCAAATTGGGTGAGGATGTTTTTGGTTTTGTTTATTTTCTCCTTCTGGTTTAAGCCTTATCTTTTCACCTCCCTATCTCCAGCTTTTCTCTCTAGCAAAGCACAGTCCAATGCCACATGTGTAATTCAAGATTTGCCAATACCTATGTTATAAGAAGATAAAAGTAAACAGATAAAGATAAAATATATTAATTAACCCAGTATATATAATATTATGATGTGAATATGTGTCAATATCATACACATTTAGAGTCAAGGGACAAAAACTGTTTTGGTGCTTGGTCGAGAATTACTTATATATAAAACATTCCATTGCTTTCTGGCTGCATGAGACCTGCACTGCACTGGATACATAACTGTAAAGGGTGAATCCCAAGTTCTGCAGGGAGACCAGAGCATCTTCATATCTCCTGTTCCCAAGAGTGCTGACTCCCTCCGTGGAGGCTTGGCTTGGTGGTCCTCGCTGTCACCGAGTCTATCGTGGCTCATGACGACCAGCTGTTGGGTTCAGAGACTGTTCAGGGGAGTAGACAGTCTGAGCTTTCTTCCGTGGTGCATGGTGTAGCCCCCACACCACCAGGGCTCCCCACTGTGTGGCCACTGGATGAAGACAAGCCTGTCGGGGTCTTCCTCTTTCAGTGTTCTGCAGGGGGCTCACATTGGTCCGGCTCCCATCGGCTGGGTCCTCAGGCCTGCCCGCCTTCTTCCAGCCTAGTAGAACTGGGTGCAGTCAGTCCCCCACCAGCCAGCAGCTAGCATGGGCTTGGCCTTCCTGAGGGGCCCAGCTCTTTAATTAGGATCTTAGATGAGGGAGAGATAGGAACAAAAAGGCAGGACGAGGTGATAAACCTGAACAGAAGGATTCTCCCTGCTCTATTCCCTCTCATGCCAGTGCTCCGTTAATATGATCTGCCAAATTCCACTTCCCCATCCGCGGATGGTACTGACAGGTGGTAGGGTCAGAGAGGGAACAGAGGGAAAAAAGAGTTTGAGTTTGGAATTTTTAATTTTACCACATCATTTTACTTACATGTTGCATATCAGTTTAGAGTCAAGAAAAAAAATCTATTTTGATCACTGATCTTTCATTATCCATATCTCGAGAGAATCATTTCCTCTGCTAACATCCCTTGAGCATGTACCATTGAACAATAGCAGCCAGTTCCTGTGATGAAGGAAGCCTGTCACCTGTTGAGTAGGGAGTTAGAGAGGGGCATCCGCTCCCGTTTTGAGGATGGTCTCAGGGCAGAAGAGCTATCATTTCTCTTGCCATAGTTTCCTTTGAGTTCAGGGCACTGGTTTAATTGTCCAGAAAAGTTAGCCCCTAAGTGAACAAAGTGAATGGGAATAGTTATTCTGTAGACTAGGTAGATCTGCCTACAGTTGGACCTTCTGATAGTAGAATTCCAGGTATCCCCAAACACATAAAAATGCATTTAGGTAGAACAGGAGATCTTTCCACTCCCCCTACGTATCTGTATTCCATTGGAGACGTAATGGTGGACAGTCTGGCGAACTGTCTAGTTCTGCTCTAATAATAATAGTAGTAATAGTCATAGCAACATACACAACAGCTTTGAAAATCAAGAAATTGTTTTCTCTGTTCTGGAGACTTGCCATAGGTATCTAGGAATGCTATAACAGAAATGCCACAGGTGAGTGGCTTCAACAAACAGAAATTCATTTTTCCGGGACACAGCAAGTCTAAATGAATGGTGCAGGCTCTAAGCTCTATCTCTGTATCAACTCTGAGGGAAAATCCTTGCTCCTTGGTTCCTTGCTGTTTTAGCGAACTATGTATGGTGACTCATCCATTTCCTCTATCTCAGCTTGCCTCTATGCCTAATCTGCTCTTTTAATTTTTTTAATATCTTAAAGGCTTAACACACACAATATACATATATGGTCTCTTACCATAACAAAACCATTTCATTTCCCAATGGATTTATGATCACAGGTATAAAAGTCAAAACTCCCTGCCATCAAATAAGTTCTGACTCCTAGTCACACTGTAGAATAGAGCAGAACTCTTTCGGTGCGTTTCTGCAGCTGTAAATCTTTCCTAGAGCAGAGACCTTCATGGTTCTTTGAGCTAGGAGAACCTGGTAGGTTTGAACTGATGACCTTGTATTTAGTAGCCCACCTCATAACTCACTCACAGCCAGGTTTCCTGACGGGGGTTAAGATGTACAATACGTATTTTGTGGCAGAGTGGGGAGACATAATGCAATCCACACAAGTTTGAAAGCCCGAAGGAGAATCTTGACTATATTGAATCTTTTTGTGAGCCTCTCTCCTTGGTTGTGGCTGCCTGCAATTGTAGGCATTTTTAGCTGCTTATAGATTCTGACCTGATGCCACCATTGGATAATTGTTGAAACACTAACCCGAAGGTCAACTGTTCAAGCCCACTAATCCCTCCCAGGGAGAAAGAGGAGGTCGTCTGCTCTCATAAAGATGCACAGCCAGAGGAACCCTGTATCACCCACCACCATCAAATTGGTGCCGACTCATAATGACCTCCTAGGACAGGGTGGAACTGTCCCTATGACTTGCCAAGACTATAGCTCTGTACAGGAGTAGAAAGCCCTGTATTTCTCCTGCAGAGTAGCTGGTGATTTCAAACTCCTGGCCTTGAAGTTAGTGGGTCTACAGGTAACCACTATAGCACCAGGGCTCCCTCAGATACCCTATAGAGGGTTGCTACATGGTAGTTGGACTTATAGATCATCTACCTCCATTGTCATATGATGGCTTCCCTTTGCCTCGTGTGCTCTTTTTAAGAGGCCAGTGAAGAGGTCGATTTAGCACCCACTCTCCTCTATAGTGTCGCTAGATACTGGTCTGTCAATCAAAAGTTTGGAAGTTTACAACCATCCACAAATGCATACCTTGAAAGTAAGTAGCCATGTGCAAGAGTAGCCATGACAGCAACAACAGTATGATTGGAGCACTACTGTAACAAGCAACCTCCTCCCCACCAAAACCAGGTCATCTCTTCAAGGATTAGGATGTCCACAGGACTTTTTGAAGGGTGCTACCCAAATCAATTCATAATATACACCAAGAACTGGCAATTGGGAGTAAAATGTCTCATTTTTCTTATAACGGCCACTTTTGTGGATTTAGAAAGCTCCTTGGTGAACAGCTTGCCTTCTGATCTCTGGCCACTCCCTTAACCTCTTTTAGTTTTGATTTTTCTCACCTCTAAAATAAAACGGCAAGAATTTATCTAGCTTGATATTTGTTAGGAAATCATATAAGCTATCTATTAAAACACATCATTTAGAATGTGTTCAGCAATTCAAAATTAAACATGGATAAGTGCAAACTGAAGGATAAAAACCAAAAATATGTTCACTTTTCATCTAGAATAAAACTTCTCTGATCTTGTCCTTCACCCTTCCATAAACCAGAGCTTCTCTTCCACCACTCTGCACCGCACTGAGTGCCCCGCTCACAGGGGTCTCCTAACTGCTACCCTGAGAATCCGGACACCAGTTCTTCTTTAGTTTTGAAATGTTCTCCTCCCAGATCAGTAAATATTTACTTTAAAGACTATATAATAAACAATGGGGTCCATCTGTTCTCTGTCACAACTCTTCATGAATATTATTATTCATGACTATGATTCTCCTCCAATAAAAATCCATTTAACAAACACACACAAAGTAATGAGTTCAATTACCTAGTTTGCAAATTCTTGCACAGCACCCTTCCATAGCTAGCATTTATTATTATTTTTTGTCATTTTGGCCGCAGATTATTTATTGCCATCAATTGGGGGCCTTGCCTGCTCACTCTCATGAAAACCTTTCCTGTTCCATCTCCTTATCATATTATCTTTCTAGTACTTATTTTTATATGAAATTATATAGACTAAGCATTTGTTAGGTGGTGGACTGCAAGCTACAAGGTTGATGGTTCAAGCCCACTAGGTTGTCCTCTGTAAAAATTTACAGCCTTGAAAACCCTGTATAAAGTAATTATGAGTTAGAATTGATTTATTATATGAGGCAGCTTCAAAATGTTCATGGAAAATGGAATTGAATTTTACCAGGAATTTTTGAAGCCCAAAGTATGGTAAATTCACAACTCTGACACACATCTTTCCTGATTTTAAAACATACAGTGATCCCTTGTTCTGTTCTTACAAATGACTCTTGAACAATGTACAAGTTTCACATGAGCAAAAATTCAGTGTTTTGAAATTCCTATTCTTTTAAAGAGTGTGCATACTTCAGTAGTAGTCAGAGACACAAAATAGAGGACTTCTCCATATTAATACTTTCATATATGTATACATATCTCTCATAAATAGGACTTCTAAAATGCTAGGTGAGTCTGTGACAAGGTAATTCTTAAATATGGTACCAAAACATAATTCATACTGTGTATATGACTACATTCTTCTGACTATAAAATAAATACACTGGTCATACTGTCTAAAATCAAAGGCTCAAAAAGCTCTAGTTCATTAGCAGCCTGTGCATTCTGACATGAACTTGATGCAGGCTTTACTCACAGTTTTAATAAGATTAGACTGCCCATTGCTCATGCAATCAGTCAATATCCTCAATCAAATGCCATTTACATGGTTTTTCAGAGAATACTGTGGGCCCCAGCAAATTGAAGCAACCTTTGCCTTTTTGGCCATCAGGAGTTATTATGTAATAAAAGACAAGTATGAATTAGACATGTAATGATAGTAGTTTGTTAGTGTTCTGGCAAGAAACAAATTGCTCACATAGGAGGGTTTAAGTAAAGAGAATTTAATGGAGCTTTGCGGGTACTCTATACAAAGATGAGGACAAGACTAAAGAGACAATCAGGGAAATGTGAGGTGCTTGGGTACTAACTACCATTGGAAGTCGTCCCAACCCTTAGGCTAGCAGAATCAGCAAAGACATTGTGTTACAGAGCTCACTGAAAGACGAGACCTGGAAAAGTCCGCAGAAATCTGGTCAATGAGAAATGGGATTCTTCCTAGAACTTCAGCAAAGCATCCGTTCTCTCTTTCCACCCTGCTAAGCTCAACGGAAATCATGGAGTATGGAACTCGGAGCCTGTAGTCCACAGAAGGCTAGCTTCCATGGCACCAAGGAGGACTGAAAATGAACCTGACATTGGGAGCTGGGGTGAACGGGTGAAAAATAACTAGTAAAGTCGGTAGGACTAGGTAACACAGGTAAGACAAGAAATTGCATCTCAAAATTCTGCATTCGCTCTATTGATTGAATTTATTCTACAAAACTATACTTGCAGGAGGGAAAACCCCCCACAATTTTAGGTGTTTGTGTGTTTGTGTGTGTTTGCTTGTTTGCAAGGAGGTAACATTCTAACTTTTATTAATAAAATTATTAATGACTATTAATCTAAATTATTGAACAATATCACAAAGGTAGAGCTACAGAGCTATGTATCAGTCACAAATCAAGAGGGAAATGAAATGTCCCATGCACCTCTTAATAAATGTCCCCAAGCACCAGGCACCAGGCGAGACATCTACTGCTCCACTGTGGATCCTCAGGAAGCTGCGTTCTGTCCTGCATTTTCTCAATTAGTTCTTCATAGAATTTGTCATTCTCCTTCCTTTCCAACCTTTGGAGATGTGGCTTTTCATTCAAGAATGATTTTTCATCTTTGTCCAACTTCAGCCTGGTGAGAACCACCTTGCTCAGGTGAAGGCCCACGTGGACCGTTCTGCCGTTGCCTTTCTCACGCCGTGCCCTGTCGGTGCAGATGACAGACTTCTCTGTGTAGACCTTGACTGCCTTAGCAATTGGCTGACCTTTACAGTGTCTTAGAACCTCACGGACATCATTGTCCTCCCAGATGCATATGGAGAAAATGTTATACTTGTGCCACAGCTCCTAGGAGAGTGGGGATGACATGATCTTCCTGCACAAGTGCAAGGGAGCACTGGAGTGGCACCGGTGCTCCCTGCTGCGATCTGAAGTCACCAATGGATTGAACATCATGGTGACCATCAGCTACCAGGAGGACTCAGAACCTCCATGCGCGGGGTCAGGGTTGGGGGTGTATGTTTTAATACTTTCAGGAGAAAAAAACACTGTCTGCTCCCATAAAAATGAACAAAGCCTCTGCAGCTCTCTACGAGTTCATTATGAGATGAAATGGACTGAATGGCAGTGGTTTTGTTGTTTTTAATATTTAGGAAGTAGATCAGAACCGTTCCAGGATTATTAGCAACATCTCTGTAATGCCAGCGAATCCATATGAAGTTCGAGCAGAGTCTGCGGGATTAGAAAGCCTATGTACCCCTACTCCTGGAGGAGGAATGAAGCACACATTCAAATCCCCCATCACTAGGATAATATTGAATCTTCATTTTTGCTGACTACAGAATAGAGAAAGATTTGACATATTCCTAGTAATGAATATCAATCACTTGTAAAAAGTTGCTTGTTTCATTTTTAACCATTTTAATCAAAATGGAAGTTATCCTTAGTTGTATAAATCAAGGTGTTTCAAGGAAATAGAACCATAGACATGTGAATAGGTAGGTATATAGGAAGGCAGGTAGGTAGGAAGATAGATAAATAGATAGATAGATAGGTAGATAGATAGATAATTTCTGTCTATTGGTTTATGGGATTATGGGGGCTAACAAATCTAAAATGCTTAGATCAGGCAGATTACAAAGTCCACTCATCTATATTTCAAAGCACATAGTTAACTAGGAAAAATGTTCCAATAGGATATTTATGTTTTCCACCTTTAGGAAAAATCCCTGTCCTCACATAAATGACAGCTTTCACTATTAAGACCTTCAACTAATTCGATGTCAGTCTACGTTATTTAGGGACCTCCTTTGCTCAGAGTCAACTGATGGTATTTGTTAAAACCAACAACAAACTGTCGTCCCAGCACCGTCTACATTCTTGTCTGACCAAACAACTAGACCTATCCAAATTGACCAGAAAATGAACTATCATACCTATAAAAGCAAATATTGTAAAGGCACATATGGAACGCATGGATATAATACCATTTGAAAAATTCACATTGCAGGGTTTAGAGTTTTGAAATCGTCAATTGAAGACTGAGTTTTATAACAGAAGGTCATTTTGCTTTGACATCTACTGGAATGAATACTGATGAGAAGCTTATTCACCTCTTTTAAAGATTATACACTTGCTGAGAGGATAAGTGCCATGCTGTTTCCGTGAATCATTCCTGCCACGTGTAACCACCCTTTCTACACCCGAGCATTATGCCAATGGCATTTCTTATAGCATAATGCACATTACTTTTTGTTTGTGATGCCGAGTCTCTATTAGTAGTTACATTCCAAACTCTTATTATTAAATGAAGAGTTTGAGTCTCCCAAATGATTAGTTGTTCTTATGAATTGGCTCCAATGAACTGTTAACTGATCGTGTCACAAAGTCTACTCCAAGAGTCTGCTCGAGGGAAGAAAAGAATATGCTTGGCATTTTCTTAAGAGGTATCAAGAACACATTTTTTAAAAGAGCATTTATCCCTAGAGAATTTCATAGTTTTCTTCAAGTGAGACAAGTCTAAGTTCATGTCAGTGTTATTCTGGCTTTTGATGTTTCTTAGCTATCTTTGAGATGTCCCCTGACTCCTGGCCCCCAGGGAACATTGAAATGGAATGCTGCCTGGTCATGCGCCTCATGATGGGTTGAGGATGGATTGAGTATGGTCCCTAAGGTTTACATTATCTGGTTTTTTGGAAGTAAACCTTGAAGCCCCTCTAATTTATCTTAATCTAGAAGCTACATGGAAAACTGCTCAGCATCACAGCCAGACACAAGTTTCCATGGATACACTGAACACAACGTGAATTGTCAGGTATCAAACACAATCTCTTGCATAGAAGGCAATAATTCTATCATTGACTCACCACCACGGTCCCCATTATTCTGACTTTGCTGTTAATTTATTTTGTTACTTTAAATGAGCCATTTACCCTCTGTAGTCCAGTTTTCTCATCTTGAAAATGAGAGGGGTGGACTAAGAGTAATCAAAAGCCCTTTACAATATTCACAGATTGTGATTATGAGTCTATGCTATTTCTAGAAACATCATGAAAAATAAAACTGATTAAATTGAAAGTGGTGCAGTAGTTACAAATAAATATTAGTCATTGCAATCATGATCTCATATCAGTTAATGTTTGGACTCTTTAATTTTGGAAACAGATGCTTTAGAGCATGTTCAGAGCTGAAGTAAATGCTCAACCCAGTCATCTGTCGATTCCTTATTTTGCTAGACCTGCCAGTTTGGTTGAAATTAGCCCACAGCATATTTGAAATTGTGTGTGTGTGCTAAAATATCTAGCATCTTCCCTGTTCCTTTTCTCCTGGGAATCCATTATTATCAGGACTCAGAGTGATAGTGGGACATCCAAACCGAAGTTCAGTATCAGCAGAAGTGAGATTTGTACACTTCCCAGAAAGAGGAACAACTATTATTATAAAATATGATTAATGGGCAACCATTTGGAGCTCTTATTAAAATTTTTTTAAGAATGTGGGATGGGAATGTTAATGTATTCAATTATCTATGGATTATAGGGCTATGATATACTGTGTTGACCTTTTCAATATTTGGTAATTTGATTGAATGGTTGCTGTGAACCTCTTCCTTTTAACAACTCTATTACACTATGGGGAAGAGAAAGGTAGCCAGATTTTGGATAGTACATTCATCCTGACACACGAAAAATGGCAGTGAGATACAGTGTGCCAAAGAAAATTCTAGATGTGTTATTTCCATCCCTCATCCAGTCTTTATAGCATCATCACTATATAGGTTTATTATCATCATTTTACAGATGAAGACATTGAGGTTTAGAGAAATGGCCATTATGCCTCAAATGTAAGAAGAAGAGTTATCATTAATCTCAGGTCTTTGTGGTTCAAAGTTTATGTGCATTACCACATGACCTTCAGATTTTGATAAATTGAAGACCCTGTAGTGTGTGCAGAAAACCTAAAATGTTGTCTTACTCCAGTCTGGACTTCCAGCATGAATATCTATGGAGCACTCAGCAGACCCGGCACCTTTATATGCCTCCATCCCTCACATCAGTCAGTTTGCCATGTAGTGGCTTGCATGTTACTGTGATGTAAGCGCTAGCACTAACATTTTCAAAATCCATAAATCCACCAAGGTCATCCATGGTGGATAGGTTTCAGTGGAGCTTCCAGACTACGGTTAGGAAGAAAGAAAGATCTGATCATTTCTTTTGAAGTTCCTTGTTGGTCATGGTAATGGTCAAGTAGTGAATTCCAACTCACAGTAATGCCATATGTGCAAGACTGGAAGTAGACCTTCTCCATAAAGTTGTCCCCCATGGAAACCTGCTTGAGCACAACAGACCATTGTCTGCCTCACTTTCTTAGAGCAAGTCATTAGAAGAAATCAGTCTCTAGAGGAGGACATAATGTTTGGCAAACCAAGGGGCCAAGCACACTGAAGAAGCCCCCTTGGTGCAATGGCTTGGCACAGGAACTACAATGATGGACTCAAGCATACATACCCTGTTTTCCCGAAAGTAAGACATCGCCCAAAAATAAGACCTACTTACAGTTTTGCCTCTCGCTGAAATATAAGGCATCTCCCTGAAAATAAGACCTCCCCGAAAATAAGCTCTCCCAAGCTACCGTAACTCTGGACTCTGGAGCGTAGCAGTGGACACCGCCGCACAGCTCACTGTTGGCTACAGCGCAGCCAGAGCAGACAGAAAGTGCAAGGTTTCTTTTAATAAAACAATAAACAATAAATGTTACCGTATTCTTCTTCATGGAAAAAATAAGACATCTCCTGAAAATAAGACCTAGCACATCTTTGGGAGCAAAAATTAATAATTATTTTCAGGGAAACAGGGTATGACTGTGAGGAGACTCAAGCCTGGGAAAACATATTTATAGTGAGCTCAACCATACGCTGGGCATATTGTCAGGAGAGATCCTTCTTCCGTGGAGAAGGACATCGTGCTTGATCAAGTGGAGAGGCAGCAAAAAAGAGGCAGGCCCTCGATGAGATGGATGGACACAATGGCTACAACAATGGGCTCGGGCATAGGAACAATTGTGGGAATGGCTCACCACCAGCCTTGCTTTGTTTTGTTGTGTGTCATGCCACTATGAGTCTGTACCAGCTCTTGGCACCTAACAACAACAATGTGAGCTACACTGACAGACGAGATTCAGCTGTTAGCCCAGCAGCAGCCAACAGCAGCAATAATACTCTGCTATGACAGGGGCCCTGAGGGTGTAGTGGTTATACCTTGGGATGTGATGTATGAAACCACCAGCCATTCTGTGGGAGACAGTCCATGAAGGTGGCTTTTTGGTTGATGCGTGGTGGAGGAAGAGTGACGAACAAAACCCAAGTCCCTTCTCTAAATGTTAAAAGTAAGGGACACTTTTTCTGCCAAAGGCCATTTGAATATATATAACTTCATTCAGAGGCCATACTGGCCATCATTTAACTAACCCCTAATGTGATAGCTGCAATGTGCTCTCTTTGGGGAGGTGTGTGTTGCTAATTGGCATAAATGATTTCTCTGGTCTTCTATGGCCAAGTTGGACATTCCCCACCCATGTTCTAAGGAGATGACAGTTGGAGAGTTAAGACAACCCACTTGTTATCTCTACTAGAGTTAAGACAACACACGAAGGCTTTTTTCCTAAACACCCAGTGACTAGGAATTTGGAGACGATATTCATTAATATCCTACCCAGGGCTTAATAGGTAAGATGAGAAAACAGTGTTTCTAGAGCCAGGGACTCTTAAAAGAACAAACAAATCTGTCTTGGAAGAAGTATGGTGAGAGTGCTCCTTAGAGGAAAGGATGGCAAGATTTTATCTTCTGTGCTTTGGGCATGTTATCAGGAAGACCAATCCCTGGACAATCCCACAGGGACAGTGGAAAAGAGGAAGGCTTCCAATGAGAGGGATTGGCACAGTGGCTCCAACAATGGGCTTGGGCATAGGAACAATACTGCAGGACCAGGCAGTATTTTGTTCCGTTGTGCATTGTGTCATTATGGGTCAGAACCTACTCAATAGCACTTAACAGCAAGGACAACAGAGCCCAATAAGAAGAGGAACTGGGAAAGGGGACCACCCAGCGGGAAGAATATCCATGCAGAGCTCCAAAAAATGAGATAGTGAGACAGGAAGCAAGGATGGAGGAAATACCCCAATTTCTATTGTCTTCTGGTATGCTACCCTGTTTCCCTGAAAATAAGACAGTGCCTTATATTAATTTTTGCTCCCAAAGATGCGCTAGGTCTTATTTTCAGGGGATGTCTTATTTTTCCATGAAGAAGAATACGGTACACATTTATTGTTTATTGTTTTATTAAAGGAGACCTCGCACTTCCTATCTGCTCCAGCTGTGCTGCGGCTAACAGTGAGGTGCACGGTGGCGCCCACTGCTATGGTCCAGAGTCCAGAGTTAGGGTAGCTTCGGGGGGCCTTATTTTCAGGGGATGCCTTATATTTCAGCGAGAGGCAAAACTGTAAGTAGGTCTTATTTGGGGGGATGTCTTACTTTCAGGGAAACAGGGTAGTCAGTGCCTTTTGTTAGCTAACCAGGTGTTAGCTATCAAGGAAATCCATTCCCTAATGACTCCTGGTGGCATAGTGAGTTATGAATTGTGTTGCTAGCCGCAAGGTCAGTAGTTCAAACCCATTAGGTATTCTGAGGAAAAAAGATGAGACTATCCTCCGGTAAAGATTGACAGCCTCTGAATCCCATGAGAGCAGTTCTACTCTGTCATATAAGGTTTAAATGGGCACAATGGCTATAAGTTTCTTTTTTTTAAGGTTCAGCCTCAGGTGACTTAGTGATAGTTAAGGAAGAAGGGAAAATAAATTGAGAGTGGAGACATGCAGGAATCTCCAGCCCAGATGGCTTTCCAAAACAAAGAAACTGTGTGTCCCAAAGGTAACTGCATGTTTCTATATCTTTCAAAACAGAGTAACTGCCTGCAGTTACTCATTGATTTCCTTCCTGTTTCTACCTGTCAGTATCTCTGTGGAGTTTTACCTAGGGCAGCCACACAGGTAGATGCTACGGGGATAACAAGGAATGAGTGAAAATAAGATGAGCTCAAATCTATTTGTACTTAAAGCTAGATGCTAAGAGTGAGAAATGAAAGAAATATTGTCCTTCCTCATTTTGGTACCAAAGTTCTAAAACTACATTCAATTTCAATTACTAAGATAATGGCACATAGCTGATGATGAATTTGTGGCTAACAATGGGCTGTGTGCTTTTGAAAGGCTGAAAAAGAAACTTGTGGTATTGACAGTCCATCAGAAATAAGAATGAGGTTTCAAAGGACTAAGATAATGAGTTTTTCCTTTATTGGCTGTAATCCAGATTTTTTCTGGGATGGCAAATTAATACATGATTCTTTTGAGCCAAGTTTAGGCAAAAGCTGATTCTGGGCCACTTTCAGATAACATTTAGAATCAAAGCATTCAGTAAGTTTTGGTCTTTTAGAAATTTTGGTAAACTATAACTTTGTGGTAACTGGATTATTAAAGAAAAATGTGGCATCAGAATCCGAATGAGGAAAAGTTATTACTAATCTGTGATATGCAGATAACACAATCTTGTGAACTGAAAACTAAAAGGTCTTGAAGCACGTGGTCTGCAGACCACAGACTAGAGGCTTCAGTGTGAATTATACCTCAACAGAGAAAAACAAAACCAAACCAGCAATGGGCCCATCACGGACACTGTGCTAACGCGAGGAAAGCTGGGAGTTGTCGAGCATTTTCTTTTACTTGGATACCAGCGTTCATACTCGTGGAAATACCTGTTGAGAAATCGATCATTGTATGTCGTTGGACTGCAAAAGATCTCCCTACAGTATTATAAAACAAAGATGAAACTTTAAGGCCTCACCCAAGTCATGCAATTTTCAGTCACTTCATGTGCATGTGAAAGTTGGGCAAGGAAGGATGAAAACTGAAGAAGGGATGGGTCAGAATTACATTGTTAGCTAAGAAGGTTGGCTATACCCCATGGACAGTCAGAAGAACAAACACATCTATCTTGTAAGACGTACAGCCTGGATGCTACATAAGAGTGAGGATGGTGAGAAATCATTATAGATATGTGGGTGGAGTGGGCGGAGTCAATGAAAAGAGGATGACCCTCGATAAGCTGGATTGACACAATGGCTGCAATGTTGGGCTCAGGCATGGCAGCAAGTGCCCCGTTGGTGCAAGTATCTCCTTCTGTTGGGCATAAGGGCATTGTGAGTTGGAAATGAGTGGAAGGCACCAAGGAACAAATGAGAACAGAGCATTACATCAGCATTGTGTTTCTAATTTTAAGGTTTAATTGTTAGAAATAGGTGACTTAGAATTCTGGTCAGTGGAAAGAATATTAGAAAAGTATGTTACTGTTAGGAAGACGCTGGAATAATTTTCGATAGGTGAAAACAGAATATTGTGGAAGCACCTGCGACTTTTAAAATTCATATATTTAAATGCCAAATAAATATGTAAAAGTGCTTATTTAATAAAATTTTGGACACGAGAAAGATATAGCCTGATGGGAGAGTTCTGAGATCTCTGAAATAAAGATATTTTTGTAGGTAAGAAGATGGAAGTCCGATCCAATAGGGAAATCGAGAGTCTATATAGCACATCCCTCTGTTATCATTCAAATAAATAGGCTTGGGTAGCTTAGGCATGAGTTATTCAATAACTATTCATAGATAACCTCATCAGTTACATCAATGTTGTGACGGGTGAAAAAAAAATTTACCATATAATCAACTTTAGATCAAAGAAGAGGAAGGCAAGTATGCAAAATTTTAAGGAAATACATTATTTGCTGGAAGCTTTGATAACCCCATCTGTCGGCACAAAGCTCCCCAAGGATGCCCCCAGTGATGTTCAAGAATGACCATATATCATCCTATCTGGGTTTGTTAAAAATATAAGCAGTTCAACATTTAATATCTGGAACTGCCTCACAAGCAAGAAATGTCATGAAAAGTTAACAAAGGAGTGAGATAAAAGTTCAGATGACTATATTTAGCCTGTTCTGTCTTTGATACGAATTGCACGGGTTTGATTTATCGCTTTCACCACCATTGACTAGCTGCTCAACCAGATGTATTTATTTAAATTATGCATTTACTTGTCTTCAGACTTTCTTACGCTGTGGAATTGGATAATGGAAATTTTATATATAAAGGCTTCTATGATTTTTTTCAGCAACAGTTTTGACTTACCCTCCTATGTCTCTTTAGTCTTGAAAGGGCACGGGGGCCTACATCTGACCTCTTCTGATCTCACAAGTTGGAAGGAGAATCGAACTCAAACTCACCGCGTGGTCATATCTTATGAGCCAGGGGTCAGAACTGTCTCCACCTTTTGGCCTCCTTATCCATTCTGACAGAAACCATCCTTCCCAAAGCCCTCTCGACTTCTCAGGCACATTCAATAATTCACTACAATGAACACATAGAATTCATAGGCTGACTCAAGATGAGGGGCTTCATTCGGAAATTTAGTCTGACAATTAAAGATGAAAAATGCTCAGAAGACAGTTTTCCTAGTCAAGACAGCCTGGGTTCGGGTTCCAGCCTCTCAGCCACATAGCCTCTTGGTCCCTGCCCTCCCTGGGCAATGTTACAGAGATCCTTCAGTGCTGGCAATACATGCGCAAAGGGCACTGCCCTATGTCACAAGCCTTAGCGTGAGTGCGCTCAGTGCTCGCTCCACAGGTCAGCAAGGCTAGCTCCCCAATGAAGTGACCGGAGGCACCCCGGGCTACAAGCAAGCCTCCTGCCTTTAGGCATTCACTTTCCCTGACTCTAAGAGCCAGAAGACCTTCTGCTCTATCTCAGACCTTAGCTCTCCATTCCTCTGGTGCCACCCACTTCTCTGGTGTCACAGCGTTCTGGCCCTGGATGGAGGAGGTTCAAGGGGCAACAATCTTAGGGGCCAAAGGACTCGTTCCAGCCCAGATCAGGTTTCTTGATGGCTTCCAGCTTCTGAGATGGCAAATCCGGCCACTCCCCACATTAAAGTCGCAAGTTTTTGCAATCTGAAGGAACCCTGTGAACGACCATTCAGCACGGAAACATGTAATCTAGCAGCGTATTCCCCTCCATTTCTTATCCAGACCAATGAGGAACAACTTGTTTGGCGAGAATTATAAAGATTATGAATGAAGAGCCTTAGCAAGTACTTCCCTGCCTTGTCAGCCGTAAAGCAGAAGGCGAGGGCAGATGCAGAAAAAGCACCCTGCTCATGTTGTAAGGACTCCAAAGTGTGCGGTACGTTTCTGTGAATCCCCAGGAGCCTCTCTGCTTTTCAAAGGCCAACCTGCTCACCTCATTTCCCAAGTTTGACAATACGGAGCTTTCAGAATGAAGAGCATATTTCCCTTTGAGTTTTGTGCATCCTTTCTTTTCGGAAACAAAAGGTAGAGTTTTACTCAGAGTATGTGCAGGGTTGCTTGGCTTTTCTCACCATGCAGAAAAAAGATCTGCGTGCATCTATTTTTTCATCTCGATGTTCACTTTCACAGCCAAAAATCATTTCCCTTTTCCATGTCCTTTCCATTTCAATGCCTAAATGCTATTTCTGAAAAAAGAAAAATGCTAGATGAGTATGAACTTATAATTATGTAATACTAGGTGGAGTTGCCAGGGGGTGACCACTGCTAAGCACCAGAACATGAATTACAAAGGTGGCGGCTTAACACCTGCCCAAGGGACCCCGGAAGGTAGACCTGACCATCTGCTCTGGAGCAAATCGATTCTGCACAGAGGTCGAGTTGATTCGGAATCAGCTGGACAGTAATTAATAGCAACAATGCATTAATATACATAAACACATCACATACATCTATATACATGCAAATAAAGAATATATGTTCAGAGTCTTCCATACACAGTTTTTCTCACAAAGGACTTCTATTTTTGATAAAGATGGCTTAAACCACCCACAAAGTTCTTAGACTGGTTTTTGCCACGGAGAAGGCACTTAGTAAATGAAGCATAAAGCGACAAAAGCGATGGTAGCACATAATACCTGATGAGATGAAAAATAACTAGGACATTCCAGAATGAAGATGGGTAGAAGCTTGAGGGATTGAAGAACCACTGTGGTCATCAGACCTTTGTGTACTGAAATCTCTAAGACAAGTTAGGACAGGGCACGGGGCACGTGGACTAGAATGCAGGTGTGCTCAGATGCATGGGCACTAAGAAGGGAGATTTGGGTGGTTGGGTGGGGCTATGAATAATGGCATAGAAAATTTTGTGTAGTCTGCTAAAGAAAGGATATTAGATAGCATGCTAAAAATAACATATATATACACCCAGACTTGAAAAGATAAAGGGCATGTAGTTAGGGAAAAATGAAAATAGTAAAAGGTATATATGTAAAGAGTTATTTAGATGCAAAAATTACTAATGACTGTAGGTGCGCAGGGGGGTTAGTGGTCATGCACTGGGCTGCTAACTGCAAGGTCAGTAGTCCAGAAACCACCAGCCACTCCTCCAGAGGAAAATGAGACTTTCTACTCTGTAAAGAGTTACAGTCTTGTAAACTCACAGGGCGCTTCTACCATGTCTTATAAGCCAGAATTGAATCAAGGGCAGATGTTTGGTTTGGGTTTTTAGTAACCATTTTAAAATGTACACTTAAGACATTGTTATGAGAATGATCATTCCTAAAATAATTGAAGGAACTCTGGTGGTGTAGTGTGTTGTGTGTTGTTCTGCTAATTTACCAGACCTTCCTTGTGAGCAAGATGATCTTTCTGCTCCTGTTCAGATTTACAGTTTTAGAATCCCAAGGGGACAGTTTTAGTCTGTACTAAAGAGATGTTAGGAGTCAGAATCCACTCAATGGCAGTGACTTTGACTTTGCAAAATAATTGAGATTTTATACATTGTTTTCCTGCATTGTTGAAAGCATTGATTATCTATTTACATGTTGATAAACATATTGATTATCCAGTTATATGTTGGTAGGCATTTAGTGTATTATCTTTGCACTATTGTAAATACTGGAGCAATGAATGTTGGTGTACATGTATGTCTTTGCAGTCCATAACATACCTTTTAGGATATATTATGAGAAGACTTCAAAAAGTTCATGGAAAATTTTCATTATCTTGTGATTAATTTTTTTCAAAACTTTTAAAAGTCTACATATATTTAAGGAGTGGGATTACTGGATACAATGGAATAAATGCACTCCCTTCATGAGCATAATAGACATGATGCCATAAAAGTATACGTATCAAAATATTGCAGTTACAAATTGTTTAGGATGAATATACAAAGACATTTATATGTGTATATACCTATATATTTACTACATTAAATAGTATAAAATGGCAATTGCCTTTCTTTTACAAGAATATTCATTGTAGAATCCACATTGTCACTTCTTCCTACATCTAAATGATCATCAAGTTGATTTATATATGTACATACCTATATATTTATTACATTAAAATATAAAATGGCAATGGTCTTTCATTAACAAGAATATCCCTTTCAGAATCCACATTGGCACTTCTTGCTACATCTAAATGATCATCAAGTGGATTTATATATGTCTATACCTACATATTTACTACATTAAAATGTAAAATAGCAACGGTCTTTCATTAACAAGAATATCCCTATCAGAATCCACATTGGCACTTCTTCCTACATCTAAATGATCATCAAGTTGAGTTCACGCTACCATTGTCCTGTGTCTAGAATCCCTCCATCTTCCTCCAGTGTCTGCGACTGCCCTGGCAACTGCCCCTCTGATGGCCAGGGACCACTGATCTCACCTTGGCTTTAGACTGAAACACCTCCTTTTGTCCCTTCTTACCCTACGGTTCTCCTCTAACTTAATTTCTATCTCTCCATCAGAATTGTCTGCATGAAAGCTCATCTAATTATATAATTTACCACTTTATAACCCTTCAACCATCCCTTAAATCCTAAAAGTCGTGATCAAATGCCAAGAATGACATTCATAACCCGCAAATTTTGTGCAGGTTTCGTGTCTCTTGTATTATTTCCTGTCCATGCATCCCATTTACTTTGAAGTTAGTGAACCTGTTTTTCCCTTCCCAAATATTCCATGTTCTTTCTTACCTGTGTGCTTTTCAGTCACACACTTTCTTTGGCCTAGGTAATCCTCTTGACTTCTGCAAAATAGGCACTTAGAAAAAAATCAAAAGAAGCAGAATGATTTTTAGACTGTAGTAAAATATCTAGAATTCACACCATTACAGAGCCAAATCCCAGGAACATTCCTATTCACTTTTCAAGGCCAAAATCAAATGTCACCTCTTATTGGAAGCCTTTCCTCACTCATGGTAAAAACTAAAAATAAATGTAATCCCTTGGCTTTTACTTTTATACTCATAGACTCCTTACTACAATGAATTTTTTTCACGAATGCCTCCTCTCTCTTCTCCTGTACACTCGACGTGCATAATGTCTCCCACGTAGTAGTTTTTGAGAACTATTGACAGATATAACAACGTTCTAAAAACAAATTTATCTATGGACCAATTTCTTCATCCTAATGGATTTTTCAACCACACATAACCCAAACAAAATTCATAGCCAGAAAGTCAATTCCAATGCATAGTGACCCGATAGCTCAGAATAGAACTGCCCCTTTTTGGTTTCCGAGAGTTCAAATCTTTACAGCAATGGACAGTCTCAATTTTTTCTCCCAAAGAGTGACTGGCCTCACCAGGATTGGCCTTGGCCTGATTTTGACTTTGATATGCTTCCTCCTTATGATGTCAGAGGTGGTCAGAGGATGCCACCATGCCCTTTTGACCTCCATCCATTCTGCATCCCTTATCTTGTCCCCTTCGCTTTTTTTGTTCTCAATGATCAAAGAACGGTTAAAAAGAAACATGCTGTATCGAGTCACTCAAAGATGCTAGATGTTACCATGGTGTAAATTTCCTCCAGGAACAGGTAAGAGAGATAAGAACACTACCATCACAAGCATATAAACCTAGATGGAGGATATGGCAAGAAAGATAGCTTTGTATTTTGGAATACTTGTTCGATAAAGCTGTCTTTGATTTATCAGCAATATTTTTGACTTAGCTTCATATAAGTCACTTGAACCAAGCCTAAGCATGTAGTAGACACCCCTGCCAAAATCCCTCTTACTCCTCTTAGCTCAACACTGTCAATATTCTCTTACTTTTTTCTTCTTAATATTTGAATTATTTTAACACCACATTCGACACATTTAAATGATGTGTTTACATTTGTTTGGGGTTTCTTATACCCCATCCCATTTTTAGAGCCAATGGTTTAAATAGATCACCTTCTCTTTTTCTCTCATAATTAAAATTTGATCACATCAACCTATGTTTTTAAACAGACTGCTCTGAATGAAACCTCAAAAGTGTCTTTCCTTAGGCCCTGCGTTTCCAGGGTCTAGAAAAAGATGTTCTTTCCAGTTGTTCTCTCAAGGCATCCTCCCAACTAATGCTTAGTTAAAATGAATCAAATATAAGAGACCTATCTGGTGATTCATAGACTTATCTGGGAGTTGGATTGACTCAAAGGCAATGGGTTTTTATAATTGTTATTGTTATGTGTTTACTTAGTGATAGCTAGTGTTACATCCCTCCTCATCTATGATTCTGCCCCAAAGCTACTTAATTTTAGGTAGGTAATCCTAACAACAAACTCACCCTAAATTTAATAAAACCATTTTGGATTGATGTAAAATAGTTCATCAAAATATCAGCCGGCTTAGATTGCCATTTTTTCACATTTATGGAGCTATTTAGAAATATAAGCAAAGTTATATGCATACATCGATTATGAATGAATAAACAGATGGTTGATCGATAGGTGATCTGAATTGCTATCACTGTAGCCCTCCTCTCAAAATGAAGAGTAATATGGGTCAAAATTGCCTAATTTTATTTCTATTTTATAATAAAATTTAAGTGATTAAATGTTATATCTTAAAAGCTACAATTACCATGTGAGAAGATAGCAACACATAGGGTTATTTATAATCTTGGAGTATATGGCTTTCTAATTCTGGTTAAAATAACTAAAAATTGTACATTCAAAATTGTGGTACAGGAGAATGTATTGGTAACATTTATATCTCAGAATCCTGGTATCCATTCCTGTAGCTGGGTTTTTCTAAAGCACACACACCCCAACTTATTATGAGGTGCCACGGATAACACCATCAAAAGCAGTTCTTATGGTGTAAGTTGACTATTCACCTTATTTTTTTTAGTATTCATTATTATTTCCTTTTATTATCAGTAAGAAACCCTGGTGTTGCTGTCCAATTAAGTATCAGACTACTAACCCCAAGCTTGGCCATTCAAACCCCCCAGCCGTTCCACAAGGGAAAGATGAGACTGTACATATTTACAGCCTCAGAAACCCTCAGAAACCCTATCTTGAGTTGTTAGGATTCAGAAACACTTCAATGGCAGTGGTCTTTATATTCAATAGGTTTATAAATTCAAACTCTCAATCTGTGCTAGATGGGAAAGATAACATATGAATGGGATCTATTTTAACACATATGTTCATTCATTTGATAAGATATTTAAGACAAAACAGATGGTCATAAGAGCAGTTCATAATTCAAATGCATAAGTAAGGGGCTTGTTGAAGTCACTGGCGTATTATTCCATATATTATGTAAGTCATAAAACTCACTGCTAGAGTGTTGATTTCAGCTCACTGGGAACCTGTAGGACAGAGTCCAACAGCCCCCTCTGAGGAGCTGAGACTGTAACTCTTTCCTGGAGGAGAAAGCCTCCTCTTTCTCCCTCAGAGCAGATGAGGATTTAAAACTGCTGATCTTGCACGACACCACCAGAATGATTAAATCCATTGAAAGGAAATCTCAATTCCGTGCAGTTTGGGGACTAAAACTATGATGTAGAGGTTGAGTTTATGCTTTGAAAAGTATTTAATTCCAAAAAAAAGTGCAGGGGAGTGGGGCAAGAGAATATCAAATTATCTAAATAATTCAACCTAAAATCTTGCCTAAAAATTCTATTTATTTTCTAACTCAATTGTCTAGATATTTGTCAGGCAGTAGCCTGTGAAAGAACATTTTATCTCACTGAATTCTCTCTTTGACTTCTAAATCATTGTCTTCTTGCTAGGTGCTATCGAGTTGATTCAAATACATGGAGACTCTATGCACAATCGAAGGAAAAGACCACCTGGTCCTGAGCCCTCCTCACAATTGTTCCTCTGCCTGAGACCATTGTCGTAGCCACTGTGTCAATCCATCTCTTTGAAAGCCTTCCTCTCTTTCACTGCCCCTTGACTTTACCCAGCATGATGTCCTTCTCCAGGGACAGGTCTCTTCCGGCAACATGTCCAAAGAAGGTCAGAGCCAAAGTCTTCCATCCTTGCCTCTAAGGAGCACTATGGCCTTACTTCTTCCAAGATGGATCAGTTTGTCCTTTCAGCAGTCCAGGGTACTTTCAATATTGTTCTCTGCACCACAATTCAAATGCATCGATGCTATAATTTTCCTTATTCACTTACATAGCAGGCAATTGAAAATGCCACGGTTTGGGATAGGAACACTTTAGTCTTTGAAGTAACATCTTGCTTTTCGATACTCTAAAGAGATCTTGTGCATCAAATTTACCCAATGCGATGTATCATTTGATCTCTTGACTGCTGTTTCCAGGAGCACTGATTGTGGATCCAGGCAAGGCAAAATCTCTGACAACTTCAACCTTGTGTCCATTTTTCATGATGTTACCTGTGGGTCCAGTTGTAAGGATTTTGGTCTTCTTTAGGTAGCAACGACAAATAAATAGATAAAAGATAACTTGAAGTCAGCAAACCTGACTTTATCTTTTCTATACATACTAGTAGAGATTGTATTTTACTGTATAGTGACTGCTTACATTATACTCGCCCCCTGGCAGGGTAGCTCAAGATTTACTAATTCTGCTAGGTAATGCTTCTAAGCCTCAGTTTTCATATCGACAAATGGGGACATTTATTTTCTTCATTAAGCATTGTTATATGTCACATTGACTAAGGAATCTTGGTGTGACAGTGTTGTCCATACGCAGCAGCTAATCTCAAGTCCAAGTGCACAGGCACTCTAGAGGAGAAAGAAGTGGCAGTTCCAAAAGTTTTACAACCATGGCAACTCTATGAGGTCATTCTACTCGACCATAGAGGCTTTGCTGAGTCTGGAGTCAGGTAATTCTAGGTTTTCACCCGAACGGCACCAATTTTCTCATCCCCGATTTTCATATCCAAAATGTGGCCTACTTCACCAAGCTGCTGTGATAACTTTATTTGCCAAATTTGCCCAACTGTAGTTCATACATATTCAAATGTCCGTGTATGCATTGAGAAGGTACATTATGGATGTGCATAAAGACCCAAAGACTTTACTTTGAGTCAAAAACATGCTTGAAACTCTGGGTCAGCCAGATTTAATTGATTGAAAGGTCTCTACAAGCAGAAGTGAGAAGAAGAAATTGCCCCTGTGGCTTCCCGGTGGCCTGACTGGGGAATGTTAGAATTGTCTAGTTAGCTTTCACCATAATGTAACCCAATTCCTTGCAGTGAATTTCTTAAGGGAGGAGGACAAGACTTTGATTCACTTACTTTAGACATGTCATTAGGAAAGTCCAGGCAGTACCTAAGGGCATCAAGTTTGTGAAAGCAGCTCGCCAATTGAACTGACGGAAGCACTCCGTGATGGGGATTGACACAGCAGCTGTAGCAGTGACCTTCAATAGAGTCATGAAGGAGTTACTAGACCAAGCAACATCTGGTTCAGTTGAACATCACATTGCCACGAGTTGGAGCTGATCCAATGACAATGAAAAAAAAAATACACTCCCATTTCTGTGGAGACATATATAATACCCTCCCCCAGGGTGGATTAGTGCTCTGCTCCCCTAGTGCCATTGTCTCCCCATTTTTATCCCTTTTCTCCCCACCCCCTTACCCCCCAACAATTTTTTTTTGTTAATAGATTGGTAATTTACAAAACAAACGTATGGCCATCTAGTTGATGCTGACTCAGAGCCACCCCATAGGACAGAACAGAACTACCTCTGAGTTTCTGAGACTACCATTCTTCACACGAGCAGAAAACTCCATCTTTCTTCCAGAGTGGCTGATGGTTTTGAACTGTTGACCTTGCACTTTTAGGCCCAATGCATAACCACCATGCCACCAGGGCTCCTAAGTGAGCAATAGAGGGCATGGATTAATTTAGTGAAAATCACCAACTCTCTTTTGTTCTGCGGAAGCCTCTCCTGTGGTTTAGTATCCTTGAGCCCATTCTGTCTCATAATGACCCTTACACACAGAACAAAGCCTAGTCTTATTCTGCACCGTCTTCAGTATGTTTGACCCTGCTGTAGGAGCGATTGGTTGAACCTACCTTGTTGGAGGTCTTCTTTAAAAAAAATTTGTTAAAGCTTTTAATATATATATTATCAAATTTTAAACTTTTACAATTTAATATCAAAATCCCCAAGAGTGCACAGCCCAACAACAATGTTTTCTTTTCTTTTTTCTTTTTAATCATTTTATTGCGGGCTCTGACAGCTCTTATCACAATTACTGATCCGCTGCATTACCAGGTAAGGCGCCCTTCTCCGGGCGCTGATCCCTGCTGCAAACATGTTCAAAATATGTGAAACAAAGTCGCTACATTCTCACTTCTCTGGAGTATGTCGGCTGCATTTTTCCCAAGACAGGTTTGTCCACTCTTATAAGGCATCCATTGTGTATTCAATATTCTTTGCCTACCTTAATCCAAATACATTAATTCTTCTTCCAGCTTCTCTATTCATTAGTCAGCTTTCAAATGCATATAGGTGGTGCCTTGCATCAGGGGCATGGCAATTGTCGACACTTTGAAGATTTTTTTCTTCAAAAAACGCCCCCACATAATTGCTTTTTAACCTTTAATGAAATATTTTGCAGATGATTTGCCCAATTCAATACATTATTCATTTCTTGACTTCTGGCCCCGTATGCCTGGATTGGGAATCCATGCACAATGAAAACCTTGACAACGTCCATGTTTCTGCTTCACCATGCTGTTGCGGATTGGTCCTGTGAGTGGTTGTGCGAGCATTATATTGAGGAGTCATTCCGACTACGTGTTTTTTTAATCATTATTAGTAAATACTTCAAGGCTTCTTCACTTCCACCTAGCGAGGTTGTGTTGTCCCCCGATCATTATTAGTTATCCCTGGTTCCTCTTTATTTTTGGAATCCGGTTTGGATTCCTGGCAGTTTCCTGTCAATGTTCTCCTTCAACCATGTTTTGATTCTCCTAATCAGCAAAATTGTCCTTGTATATGATCTTACTTGTATCTTTCGACCATTTGTTCACTCTTGGAAGCCCATAAGTATGAATTTCTTTGTGGTATGTAGTGCTGCTTCATCTCTTTTTTGTCACCTCAAACCCACCTCCCAAAATATAATTATTGGGTTCATAGAACCATTACTAGGTTGGAGATACATGTATCCTTATATTTAATTGAATTTGTTCTTAAATTGTATTCATGATCATCTAAATATGTGTTTGCCTTATTGTTCTTTTGACTTAGTTTCTGCCACCACACTCTAACCTTTATAAGTGGCAAGTTTTTCACCTGTATTTATAATTCTGCCTGATCCAATCAGCTCTAACAGACTTTATCATGTTCTGGGTTGAGATCAGGATCTTGTTTCCTGATCACTAAGCACTAGTGGTACTGTGCGGTAAGTACTGGACTGCTAACCACCAGGTTGGCAGTTCAAGCTCACCAGTGGGTCTGCGGGGGGTGGGGGGGTGGGGAAGGGGGGAGTGATCTCTTTCTTTAAAGATTCACAGCTTCAGAAACCCTACATAGGATTTCTGTGAGTGGGAGTTGGCTCAATGGCTGTGGTTTGGGTTTTTGAAGGGCATGACACAAAAGTAAACTCCAGAAACATTTGTGAGCATCCTGATCAGTCAGACAAATACAACACCTATTATGTAGCCCATGAGTTCTTAAATGCTAGGAACCCATAAGTACTTCCTACCTTAAGGAGCTTATATTGATATGGGGTGTGTAGACTACATAGAATCAGTGCACAGTTATATAGTCCACAGCTAGGAATTACTTCAATATGAATTCAGGTAGCTTGAAGAAACTATTAGCTTGAGTACTTTGGACATGTTGTCAGGAAACATCAGTCCCTAGAAAAGAGACATTATGCTGAGTAAAGCGGAGGGTCAGTAAAAACAGAGGAAAGCAGAGATACATAGATTGACGCCATGGTTGCAACAGCAGACTCACACATAGCAATTGGGAGGATGCTGCCAGACGGACTGTGTTTCTTCTGTAGGCGTAGGATCACTATGAGTTTGGACCAGCTCAAGAGCCCCTAACCACAAGAACACTAGCTTGAATGATTATCCATCTTTTACCCTTTTATTCTTTATCTTATTTTTAGAATTAAAATAATAAAATACCTGCTATCAATCCCTTGTGAATTTAGAAACTCTTCTCTCCTCTCACCCAGAAGGTGCTTCTCCTAATTAACACCTAAGTTCCCCCCCAATTACTTACCATCTAAAAGGCTACTTCACTAATAAGGGCATTTGCTTTTTGAATCCCTCCTGAGTATAATTGCAGGAACCCTGGTGGTGTAGTGGATTATGTGTGAGGCTGTGAACGTAAAAGTTAGCAATTTGAACACAGCAGCTGCTCCTGGGAAAAAATAAAGATGCTCTGTGCTTCATAAAGACCTAGAGTCCTGGAAAACCACGTGGGGAGCTCTAAGCTGTCCTGCATGGTCTCGGTGTTGGAATCAGCTCATAGCTGTCAGCTTGGGCTGGGTTTGGGAGTATAATTTCTTTCTCCTCTGCCTTCTATTTCATATCATAGGCACTACTTTAATTGTGACACATGGTACATTCTTTTAAACTCATTTCATACTCACAGCTGTTTTATACTTGTCTAGTAGTCTTTCTTGGGAGACAGAATCCTTACATGAGCCTCCAAAACATTAGCCCTAGTCGTAAAATGAGTTGTTAAAAGCAGAACTTAGAAAAGCATTCCCATAGATTATAAATCTCAATTTGTAGTGCCAGACATGTTAATGCCACTTGTATTGTGAAAGGCTTTGTTTTCTACCCAAATCACTGCAGATCTAAAAAATAAAAAGGTGAACAATGTTGAGGAATAACTAGATATTTATTAGTCTTGTGGACTATTCTATGCTGTTATAACAAGTAACCTCTTAAGCTTCAATAGGATTTTATATTTACTTCAAATATGGTAAACCTTGCAAGTTATTATAGGAGATAATGTTACCAATATTTTTCTACAGCATAAGCCTAAATTATGATTCCATCCTCTGATAACATTGTCCCCATCCTCAAAGCTAGCCCCCTAAGACAACGTCACCTCTTGTAGGCTTTAGATATGATCGTATCCACTAATAGTATCAATTTTTGTTTTCTCAGTGTGGAATATACAATGATGAGGTAAGAAAGAAATATGAAAATCTCACTGGAATAACACATTTAAATGTATTGCTTACTCACGCAAGGCTCCTGTTGACTGTGTGATTCTCCTCCATGTAGCCAACAGGGACTCTACAGCCCTAGGCTTCCATGCATGGGGGAGAGAGCTGAAGGACCGCATGAAGTACTTTCAAGTGCTAGTCCTGAAAGTGGCCATATCACTTACACTGTATGCTGATTGCAGGAAGCAGTCAGTCCTGGGCATTCACCCTGACCTTTAGGACAGATGGAGTATAACATGACTACAAGGAGCAATAACTTCTACCACCAGCTCCTACCATCGTATCAGAGGTTCACCATATTCTGAAGATAATTCTTATTTTAAAAATTACCTATATGCACAACTTCCATCTTTTTCCCAGTGTTTTCCCCTATGGCAGTCCTGCAGGTTCCAAAGAACTATTTCAGGTGTCACCAGGGGGATTCTTTGCATCCCATCATCACACGTTTTTTTCTGGGATCTGCAAGCTGCCATATTCCATCAAAGTAGATTGTATTTGTATTCTGCATATCTATTAAAGCTTGAATTGATGGTTCTATATCTTATACATTCTTAGCCTTTTATTATATCTCTTCATTAACAAGAATTGCATTTTAAAACTCATTTTTTATATTTCCAATATTATAATGTACATCATAATAGATTTGTAAGAGCTCTATATTGAATAACAAAATTTTGACAAATATGGGTAGTCCCCAACTTATTAGGTATTTGAGTTACACATTAATCACTCTTTTTTTTAATTAGCAATATGCTTTTTAATGTATTAAAAGTTTTTAAGTAACTGTAAGTATATGTGTAATGTCTTCAACCCTCAAAGAAAAATAAAGGTTGGAGTTATAAAGATATTTATAAGAAAAGGCAGTCATTTTCATAAAAGATAAGTGAAAAGGGACAGGACATTCTCTGGAACTTCAGGTTCAGCACCTGAAAATTCACACAGCCATGGATGGAAAAAGACAATTAACTAACCAAAGCAATCTCTCAAAGGCTAAGGGGGGAATATGCTATTTATATAACCTCTGCATTGTAGTAGCTGATTATAAGTACGATTGTGCATAATATAGGATGTTTATAGTTTATAGAAAAATATGCCATTGTGTATAAGGGACATCTGTGAATGTTGGCACCCATGGAGGTCCTGAAACCTGTTGCCTATGGATACCAAAGGATAAATGTATTCCATTTATGTCAGAAACTACTGAAAACAGAATTGTTGGAATGAAACCGTGTGATAACTTGTGGACTTCCTGAATATTATTAGAAAAGCACACTCATAACTAACAGAGATATTACTTTATTTCACTGCAATTTAATCTTTGCTGACCTTATATTAACAATTACTTTCTGTTGCAATTGGGGAGTATCTAGATCAGTGACAAATTAATTACATCCTATTAAAATATGGTGCTCGTCTAGGGAAATTAGGCTGGAAAATATCTTGCTATGACCATGGAGAATTTATGGATTAATAATCAGATAAATCTAGATCCAAACCCAGAGAAAATGGTATCATTTTAGGTGCTTTTATTTGGCTAATCAGAGGGCAGACTATTTCTACTAGTTATTCTGTATATTAAATTCTATGCGCGATCCACAAAATATTAAGTAAAGGTAATGAGGTCATTTAAAGAATAATTATTGCCCAAAGGGAGGGAAATTAGAACCTTGAATAAAATTAACCGTCAACTTAGTGATTTTTATTAATCAACTATATATATATATATATATTGAAATTGCTGCCAGCATCCCTTGCCATATCCCTTTGGATCTATTAATCCAGTTGTTTTGCCTATGTTTACATAATCTGGGTTTTGTATCGAGGGCAACATACAAAATCAAGACAAAATACAAACAAAACAAAACAAAAAATAAGCCCAACAGTGACAGAATGAAGCAGAGGAAAACCTCAATAAAAAACAAAGCAGAAAGTAGTAACAATTGGAGCAAACATACATTAGGTCAAGATGGAGATTGATGGCAAGGTGTCACATTTTAACCTAACTACAACTACCGTGATTCACCCTACAGTGTACTCTGTCTGATACAAAGTCTTTTCCCATCGCTGGTCCATAGTCAAAGGGTTTTCAACAGAGACTGATCCACATGGGGGGCCCTGTACATGGATTTTGGGCTTTCACGATCAGCTTTAGCCTTCTGCAAGTTGAGTGTTCATCGTTTAAACTCTAGTAACATTCTTTCTTCCAGGTTTAGATTTTATTATTTACATTTCTTGGATCACATAGCTTCTATGTAGACTTAGCCAATGTCTCACGTAGATGTCTGCTATTTTAAGATGAGCCTTTAAGACCCCACACACGATTCTTTCTGATAGCTGGGCGCCATCTGTTTTCTTCACCGCATTTTGAGTCATCACTCATAACTTCAGTGGTCACTTCTCGCGGGTAGGTACTTAGTAGTGCCATGTCATAAAAACTGCTTGTTCTCAGGTTGGGGCTACCATTAAATGCAGGCTCAAAATGCACTCATATATCTATGGTTTATATATGTCCTTGGTCTACTTTAAAAACATCATTATTGTTTTATTGAAAGATAGTATAACTTATCTCCATGGGGCATATGGTAGTTCTATTATATTACCAGTAATTTGGCCAATGGTATAGAATTTAAAACACTGTCAAGCAAAAGAAGGATACATTTATGAAACAGTTTTTCAAACCAAGATACATAGATGGTTGATTTGTACAGATTAACAATTTAGGTGCAGCACACTATTTACACTAGCAATGAGGGTTGGAGACTGCACATAACATTGAATTATTCTCATTCACAAAGGCAGAACTGGACTATATGTGGCATAAAAAGGCCGAAGGAATATGAACATAGACTCTATACGGTGGTCTTGAGTGACCACTTATTAGGCATCTCAAGGCAGGAATTTTGAACTAACGTGAAATGACTTCCACATCCGTATCCTTGGAATAGTAGTGGTCTGCTCCTTTGCACAATGGGACATTTCAGCTTTGGTCCATGGCAGTAGTTCAGTTCTTTAATCCACGACCACTATGTTCATGATCCAATCCAGTTCACTTAGTGAGAGTTCCACGTTAGAGCTTTCTGGTTTAGTCTGTGAAGGATGTTGTGCACCTCAAGAGAACAGTCTACAGTCCTGGTGATGTCTGGCCTGGGCGCCCACAGGCTGGATGCAAACTCCGTAAAAAAAGTCCAACAAGGCATGTGACATGGAGCTTATTCTCCCACTTGGGGTTTCTCTAACGAATGTTGAGCATTTTCACCAATGGCATGTAGCCCGCCTCAGACGTGGACAGCCTGCTCCTTTTTGATAGTCATTATTAGTCTGGAAGCTCTGCCGAAACCTGTTTGTTTTGGGTGACCCCGCTGGCATTTGAAATATTGGTGACATGGCCTCCAGGATCACAGCAACACACAAGCCACCACAGTATGAAAAATGGACAGGCAAGTGGTGGGTCCAATTCTATAGATGTTGGTAGTTTGACCCTTGTCAATTGTGTCACTGATAAAAATGTGATCCCAATCTGTGGGCTCTTGTATTATTCTTTTTATGAAATCTTTTGACACACATGATGTTTATTTTCAGTAGTTCTCAGTCATTAATTTTGTCTTCCACGCTATGTTCTCCCTTTATGAGATTAGGTAGTCTGCCTATGCCCTGCAATGAGGCCCTTCACTGTATCCCAACTTTCTTATTGATGATGCTTACAGCGCTGGGGAATGCACGTAGGTCTTCACTTCATCTTTAATTTGGTTTTTGTGCATGGGGAGAGGAAAGGGTCTAGTTTTGTTCTTCTGCATGTGGAGATCCAATTTTTCCAAACACCGTTTGTTGAAGAGGCTTCGTGGATTAATTTACTTATGGGTTTTCTCTTATGTTCTACTGGTCTGTGTATCTATAATTGTACAGTACCAGGCTGTTTTGAATACTGAGGCTGTGTGGTAGATTGTGTTGTACAGTGGTGCAAGTCCTCCTGCCTAGTTCTTCTTTTTAAGGAATTCTTTGCTTATCCTGGGTCTTTTCCCTTTCCATCTCTTAAGAAATGAATTTGGGATTTGGACTGGGTTTGTGTTGTATTTATAGATTGCTTTAGGTAGTGCGTTAGGTCAGGTTGACTAGAGAAAAAAATTCAGTGACATGCATATATGTGTAGAGAAAGCTTTATATTGAAAAGTAATTATATAAGAGCTTTATATTGAGAAGTAATTATATATATCAAGCAAACATCTTAGTACAGTCCAGATCCAATTCTTACATCCAATACTTGTCCATAAGTCCAATATTAATCCATACATCCCTCTTCAGGATCTTGCTGCTACATGCAATGATGCAGAATACAGGAAGATCACAGGCCGGTGGGTGCCAAGTCTTGTGGAGCCAGTGGTGGTGCAAGCATCACAGGGCTCAGAGGTCTCAACATGGTTGTTTGCCAGCAGGAAGGTGAAGAGAGTGAGAGGAAATTCCCAGGATCCTCCTCATGAGAAGGTCATGCCCACTAGGAAGCATCATTAGGCTGGAAGCTGATTGACAGGCCAAACTCCCCCCATGACTCTTAAGACATTAAAGCAAGTTTTGATGCTGCTATCAAGACTATTTTGGTTCATAGTGGTCCCCATGTTACAGAGCAGAACCTCTCCATCGGCGTTCCTTGGCTAGAATCTCTTACAATAGGCAATCACCAGGATTTTTTTCCATTGGGTGTGTTTGAACCACTATCCTTTAATTTACTATTCAGCACAAACTGTTTCTCCTAACCAGGGAAATCACAGACCAAGTAAGTAGACTTTATAAATAAAATAAAAATTCCTTTTCACCCATTTAAAAGCGGGAAGCAAGTGAAAAGAAGTGCCCCTTTACTTTTAAAACCCCAACATTCAAAACTTCAGTTAATGTACTAGATTTATTCAAGGAGAGTTGCCATTCTGTTTCATTAAAGATAAGCTGGTGTATTTCATCTCTAACTGTATTTGATGGTAGTAATCACAAAGCACTTAGGTTCTGTGGCTTTTTTCTCCGCACTAATCAATATAAGTGTAACAATTTTTATTGTGACACCATTAAACAACCAGTTTGACAAGTTTGTGGTTGCTTATCTTCTCCAAGGGCATGCAAAAACAATCTTCTATACACAAAATATATTAACTGAGCAGGAATCAACTCGATGGCTGTGGGTTAGTAAATTAGTCCACCAGGATGGACGATCTAGGGCCACGGTATGTGCAACGTTTTCAATTCTATTCTCTACTTAGCCACACCAGTCAGCACAATACATATTCAATATCACTTGTTAAATAAATTCTATGATTTAAAAAAACCACATTATATTAAGCAATTGTTTATAATGAAGGCAACAGCTATTTATTGTTTGTAAACCAAGAAGGGAAGGACAATTTTTTCAAAACAGGTAGGTAACTGTGTTAAACAGGGTTCTCTAGAGAAACAAAACCAGGACACTAATAATTATATATATATATATATATATATATATATTTATATAGTGTATTAGTCTAGGTACTTTGGAGAAACAAATCCATAGCAACTCATGTATAAGAGAGAGTTTTATGTAAAGAAAATGTGCATCACGAAAACATCCCAACCCAATGCTGCCCAAGCCCACAAGTCCAACATTAACCCATTAACCCAACACCAGTCCACAAAGTCCTTCACCTCACAAAACAGAGGCAATGATGCCGACTGCAGGAGGAAAGCTGAGTCAGTGAACATGTAAGCATCTCAGCACTGGCAGGGGTCTCCACACGGCTGCTCCAGCACCCAGGGCTGCATCGGGATAGATCCATGCGGCTTCTCCTTGGGGATGTCTTGTAGGAAGTCAATCTTGCAAGCTGAAGCAGGGAACTGCTAAGGCAGCTGCACCCGATACAACCATCACAAAGCAAGAGACCCGAGAACTAGAAAGGCGAGGCTTCACCACCCATTTATCTCTCCGCCTTTCAACCAGCACCACATACGATTATCGGCCAGGCTGGCACAATTAACTAACTCATATAGGTAGATAGATAACATAAAAAACGAACATTTAATTAATCTATAAAGCAATACAAATGGCTCAATATAACTCACTCCCATGAGACAGCTAGTACACTGGCAGTCCTTCAAGTCTCGAGGGTCACAGGGTAGTCCTCTGTGGAGCAATGCAGGCTATCTGGGCACAGGCAGCAAACAGCAAGCAGGTCACCAACAGTCAACCAGATGACAGGGTCTGACAGTCCCCAGCTCAAGAGATGCATATTCCAGTAGCGTGGCGAACCAGACCTTGAAGGAACCTCAAGTTCCAGTGACACAGTCCATGGGCTAGGTGTCCCACAAGAAGTGTAGCTTGCAAATGGAGGCACAGAACAAGCAAGGCAGCTGCACACTGGTCCGATGATCAAAGAGCAAGAGAGAAAGAGGCAAGGTTCGCCAAGCCATTTATCTCTCTGCCCATCAACTAATCTCACACGTGAAAGTTCATTGGCCATGTTGGCACAACAAACCTACCTATCACAGTAACCATATTAAATTCCTGAAATTCAGGAAAACAAGATATGTAGGACTGCTAGGCAAAAAACCAAAAAAAAAGCGTGACACTAAGCAACATAGCAAATTAAGTAAATGATGAGCAATTGAATGGAGGTGACTTTGGAGCTTTAGGGATAGTCTGTCACCTGGGTATCAACTGTGCAAAGTCAACATGAACATGTGTGCATCCAGGACACTACACACATCAACTGGTACTGTGAATGACAGCAGAGCTTGGATGTGAATGCCAGAAATCAGTGAAGACGTGAGCTGACGTTCTTCATATACAACAGAGTTATAAATTGAAGTGTTTCAGGAAGAAAGGCCCTAGCTGAGGTTCAGAGGAAACTGACAGATTTGATGCAAAATTGAAAGGCTGGTCAAGTGAGCAGATCGACCATGGAATTATCAATCAAAGTGAGATCGAACCCTGTCTTGCATCGGAGTGGCTAGCATGACAGAAGCCAGGAAGCAAGGTTGGGCAATGCCACCTTCAGAGGATGCTGGCCCCACTTCACTACTCACTTAATGGTGAGGAGAGAGATGGGCATAGCACTGATTTCACCAGCATTAGACTACAGCTGATGTATTTTCTACCCCAATTCACTTTTAACTATGGAGGGAAGTACTTTATTAATTGTAAGGTCAGAGATATAAACTTGAATTTTCCTAGCCATGTTGTTTCCTTCAGTGGAACAAGGACTATATAAAGTGGCTGAAGCTGAATTTTAAGGATCTTTCTGAGAGGAAATGCAGGTGATAAAAGCATCGGACACGGAGTTGGCTTTGGTGACAATAATATCTTATCTACATGTCCATCCCCCAGGGAGGAGGTTATAGGTAGACCTTGTCATCTGTTCCCCCTTTCTCCCTCACCTTCCCTTCACCCTCCCGATATCACCACTCTCACCACTGGTCATGAGGGGTTCATCTGTCCTGGGTTCCCTGTAATTCCAGTTCCTATCCGTGCCAGTGTACATCCTCTGGTCCAGCGGGATATGTAAGGTAGAATTGGGATCATGAGAGTGGGAGGGAGGAAGCATTCAAGAACTAGAGGAAAATTGTATATTTCATCATTGCTACACTGCACCCTGACTGGCTCATCTCGTCCCAGTGGCCTTTCTGCAAAGGATGTCCAATTTCCCACAGATGGGCCCTGGGTCCCCACTCTGCACTCCCCCTCATTCACAATGCTATGATTTTTTTTGTTTTGGTTTTTGATGCCTGATACCTGATCCCGTCGGCACCTTATGATCTCACAGGCTGGTGTGCTTCTTCCATGTGGAGTTTGTTGTTTTTTAGTTGGGTGACCCCCTGTTTATCTCCCAGCCTATAGGACCCCAGAGTCTATATGTTTTGAAAGCTGGGCACTGTCAGCTTTCTTCACAGCATTTGCTTATGCACCTGCTTTGTCTTCAGCATTCGTGTCGGGGTAGGCTGGAATGGGTGAGGGGAGATGTCGGATGGTGTAAGATATGACAAAATAATACTAATTTATAAATTATCAGGATTCCGAGGGTAGTGGGGAGGGAGGGGAAAAATGAGGAGCTGATACCAAGGGCTCAAGTAGAAAGCAGGTGTTTTGAGAATGATGATGACAACATGTGTACAGGCGTGCTTGACACAATTGATGTATGTAGGGATTGTGATAAGAGTTGTATGAGCCCCTAATAAAATGATAATAAAAAAAAAGAATATCACTGCATTGTACATGCAGAAACTCTTGAATTGGTCTTTGTTTTGTGATTTGTATGTTCAACAATAAAAGAAATAGAATATAAAAATTAAAGTCATTTATCCTAAATTATATATATCTTATCTACATGTAAGAATTGTTTGGTTTTTATTACCTACTCGAGCCTCTAATGACTAGGTAGCAAGGTGGGTAAGGAAATCATGCAAGTCTTGCCCTGGCAACTTGGAATGGGCGTGTAATTAAAATGCTTGAACAGTTCTTCAGGGCTATGTCTTATGGTATTTCTTAGTCAATCGTGGAATACACGATCAGGAGATAAGTGGTTGGAGCCATAGAGCAAGAAGAAAGAGGCCACTGAACATGGCGTTTTCTTAATTAGAATTCTGGGAAGCCGATGCTCATAGTTCATGAGACTGGACAGTCTTTCTCCTCTCAGGAAAACCCCTGCGGTGACTTTTACTACGGTTCCTATTGCTAGGCAAGATTATCTCAGGGCATAAAGATACGTATTCTGGGCAATAGCATGGGTGGATTGTCTGACAATGCTAATTAATCCAAATAATTGGACTTAAAAGGGGAGGGGAGGGGGAACTAACAAAAACTTGGTGGAGGTAGATATGATGCCTTTTCAGCATAGCAGCTTTGCTTTACACCCATCTGTTCCCTGGTTTTAAATCCTACAAATCGACATAGGAACATAAATAGCAAACCTAGGTTGGTAATGACTTTATAATCCTTGGAAGAAGCCAACATAATACCTCCCTAGGGACCCAATGTCCAGAGGACTTTGAAACACACCTTCACGTTGCTCACATTTATATCACTGGTCCTCTGGAGCAACAAATGTGCGGCCATGGGAAAGTTTTGTGAATTGCTATTTGAATTCTGATTTGAATACCTGTTCTCTTTGCAATGATGCATGATATGTTCTGACTCCATGCCCTCTTCCTGTGCTATGATTGTTCCACAAAATAAATATACTTCAAAGATGGACCGAGAATGCGTGGGTTTCCTGAATGACAAACAGTAATCTCCTTCTAGCACTACTTGTTTTTAGAATGTGTTCTTAAAGTTCAAAGTTTGTCATTAGCGTTCACAAAGCTTATCTGTCTTGACCTTTCCTATCCTTTTTAACATCTTAAAAAGTACCATAATATTTCTGCTCTTCATTGCCTTTCCTTCAACTCTCGCAGTCTCAGTTTGTCTAGCTCCCAGAAGTAAAACGACCTCCTTTTCCATCCATTTATCATTCCGGTCTTGTCAATACCTTCTGCCTGCTCAATGTCTTTCTGCTGATATTACCCCTTTCCCTGCTGAGGGGGATTGTCTCAAATGGGAAGTCACAGTGTGCATTTAATCAACCACCATTACAGTGCCGGGCTTCCCAAGACATGTTTGTGGCCCATTTCATAAATTTATTGTTCTTAAAACCAAACCTAATTCCAGTGAAACTACCCAGTCCTCTTTTCATCAAAAACCAGAGTCAAATATATCTTTGTTGTAAACAATAGGGTTCAGCGGCTGGGATCTAATTAGAATGAGCTTACACTGTAGGTTCTCTAAAGCCATTCTTCTTGGGCTTTTAGTGGATGTTGTTTGGAGCTGCTTCAATCCTGTTTGCAAAGTCCTAGTGGCGCAGTAGATTAAGCATGATGCTTCCTCTGAAGTTTAGTAGTTCAAACAGACCAGCCATTCTGCAGAGGAAAGTTGCGGCTGTCTGGTCCCATAATGAATCACAGGATCAGAAATACTAAGAAGCAGGCCTACCCTGTCCTATAGCATCAGTTTGAATGGCTATCTGCTCCCTGGGAGCAGGCTTGGATTTTGGTGGAGAGGAAGTTAACATATGAAGTTATTTACCAATGTCTGTGTAGAATTCACATACACCTTCTAAACACACAGGAGCTTATAATACTCATGTAAGGCAGAGATATTTTGTTCATTTATTTTCAAAAAAGACAGAAACACTAAAGAGTAATTTCATTGTTAATACATTAGAGGGATAGTCATTTTATTATTAATAAATTAGGACAGGATTCAAATCCATTTATATCCGGCCCCCAAGCCCATGCCGTTTCCCCCTCAATAAGCTGGTTCGTATAATGAGATTAAAAACAAAACTCACTGCCACAGAGTCAATTCGGACTCATCGCAGCCCTGTGGGACAGGACAGAACTGCCCTGTAGGGTTTCCTAGACTATAACTCTTTCTTGGAATAGAAAGCCTCATCTTTCTCCCGCACAGAGGCTAGTGGTTTCGAACTGCTGACCTGTGGTTAGCAGCCCAATGCATAACCACTACATCACCACTGCATTGCCACTGACAACTATGTCCTTATCTATCATATTCTCTAAAGGATAAAAGGTTCTATTATATAGATCACTTGATCAATGTGGACTCGGCTCCCCCATGGATCCACTACTGAGAAGAGTAAGGTACAGTCTTTGTAATAAAGAAATCCAGGGAAGCAAGAAAGGCAGGTATGAGATAATAAGTGGCACTGCATAATACCATTAAAGTTCTGATGCTCTACTGTTCGTTCATATTATCTTATGACATCATCAGGTCTGCTGCTACATTTTACTTTTAATATAGACAAAATGTTTCACGGGATGTGGTGAAGAGACCATCTATTTGATCACCATTAATTTGGATTAGTCCAAATGCAAAAGGCTTTGGGAAAAAATAAAGGTGGGGGGAACTGATTGTAGGACGTGACCCCTTTAGTTCTAATGAATATTATCAGTATGAATTAGCTGAAACAGTTTTGGTTCTTGTGACTGAGGTCAGGATTATATGACAAAGAGCCATTGATTCTATAATCAGGTATGGAAGACTGATAGAATTTGAGAAGAGGGTGGAGCTGAGAGCCTTCAACGAGGGGGTTGTCTTGTCAAAATGCTCTTATTTACTACACAGAAAGCAGGAGAATAACATTGTCTACCCAGAGCGAAGGTTCTGTTAATACAGCTTCCCCATATTCAAAATCAAGAAGTAAACTTCACTCTTCTCCCTTCCCAGGGATCACCTACATTCTTGCAATCTCCTGGGTGGTTCAAAGAGTCAACACATCGCGTTGCTATTCAAAAACTCCTAGTTCACCCAAAGGTGCTTCAGCAGAGTGACTTGGCACCCTGCTTCTCAAAACTCAGCCGTGAAAAGCCCTACCCTGACACCCACAGGGCCGGTGTGAGTCAGCACTGACCCCAAGCACGTGGTTTCCCTCTTCCGGCAATAAAAAGGCTTGGTGGATGAGGACGTGGCATATCATCTGCCGTGACCATATTCTGAAGGATTATTCATGGTGTCTTGCCTCCAGGACACATCTGAGGCAGCTCCAGAAAGAAAGCGTGTGTTATCATTTCAAGCCAAAGCTGAGTCCAAAACATTAATGATCTCATCAGACTTTGCAATGCGGATCTCAAGCACAGCCTCCTGCCACTCAGGCCTATGCCAGAAACATGCAGTCATGCTCCACAATTTAGCGACCTCACCTTTGCTTACATCAGTCCCTCGGCACTGAGATGAATCTAGGGTAGAAGAGGGCTCATAGTTTGTCTTGCAATGTCTTTCATTGCTTCACATGAAGATAGAGACAAGAGGAGCTGATGCCAGGGCCTTAAGTGGAGAGCAAATGGTTTGAGAATGATGAGGGCAATGAATGTACAAATGTGCTTGACACAATGGATGTATGGATGGGTTGTGATAAGAGTTGTATGAGCCCCTAATAAAATGATTTTTTTTTAAAGAAAATATGAGACAAAAATTCTGGAAGAATTGAGAATTTCTTAGGATTCCACAGTTTATAAAAATCATATCCTCGTCAATGAGGGTGGCGCGTGATGGAGACCCAATACCCATCTCTAGACAACTGGACGTTCCTTGCCGAGGGGTAGTGGGGAGATGAGTCACTTAGGGTTCAGTATAGAAATAATGAAACCTGCTACCTTCCTCTAGTTCTTAAACGCTTCCTCCCCCCAACTACCAGGACCCCAATTCTGCCTTGCAGACCTGGTTACACCAGATGATGCACAGCGGTACAGATGGGAATTGGAAACGCAGGGAATCTCGGACAGATGAACCTCTCAGGACCAGGGGTGACAGTGGCGATACCAGGAGGGAAGGGGGGTGTAGAAAGGGGGAATGGATCACAGGGAGCTACATATAACCTCCTCTCTGGGGGACGGGCAGCAGAGGGGTGGGTGAGGGGAGACGCCAGACAGTGTAATATAAGATACAATAAGAATTTACAGATTATCAAGGGTGCATGGGGGAGAGGGGAGGGGGAAGGGAGGAGGAGGGGAAAAGAGGAAAATGAGCTGATTCTGGGAACCCAAGAGGAAAGTGAATTTTGGGAATAATGAGGGCAATAAATGTATAGATGTGCTTTACACAATTGATCTATGTATTGTGATGAATTGTATGAGCCCCAATAAATTGATTTAAAAAAAAAAAGAAGGGCTCCGTTTCCAATAATTAATCCAGCGCCAGGTCTGTAGAACAAGTCTGCTAGGTAGTGAGGAATGGAGCAGGTCTGCTCTCGAAGGAATCCCAACCGTTGAGTTGTTTCTCAGCGACTTCGCTGTCTGAGAGTCCCTGAGAGTGTGGCTGTACTCAGCCGAATAGTACATGCACCACAAAATGAATTTCAGGAGAAGCTGCAAAGGCGTGAGAAATATCTCTGGATGGTCAAGACATGTGAAAAATCTCACAATCAGAACATTGCCAATCACTTCTAAATGGACACTTTCTCAGGAAACACGTTTCGTTTCTGGTTTCTCACTCTCTCATGTGGCAAGGGTAAGGTATAATAGTCTAAGGTGTTAGAAGAGGCAAACTTCATCTGAACCTGTTTATTACCCTTAGCTGAAACTTTGAAAAACAGACCGTGAGAAATCTGGCGAGATAATTACTTTTGATCAAGACATTTCTTTTGTGACTCATTATAGACATTTATTTCCCCCTCATCCAAAACTATTTTATATATTTATTCCCACTGAATACAAGCCTATAAAATAATCCAGGGGCCATTCGAGCTCAGTGTCCTAATGATTTTAGCATAATGTATGTCAGACATAATTTGCCTCTAATCATGTTTCAAAAAGAATCTGTCATTATTTTTGAGAACACTTTTTGATAGTATATGGTTTATCTTGAAATGTGACCATTTAAGAACTCACTTTCATTAATGTTTGTCTCATTCCAAAGGTATATTATATTGAGATATCAGAGTAGCATGCCAGGACATCCAAGTTGTTTTCCTAAATTTAAGTATATTTATTAATTGTTCAACAAATATCCCAGAGGAAGTTTATGTGAATCGTTTGGGTTACAAACTGTCAGAAATAGGAATTTTTCAGAACAGTCATCAGTCCTCAATTGTGAAAACACAAACCTCCAAGTCCATGACAAAATTAATCGCAGGAAACTTAATTGTGCACCAACATCTTCCACAACCAGGGCCCAAAAAGGTAGTATATGGTTTTGTTGTTCTCGAAATGTACGTTCCACAACCACACTCTAATCTTTTCAGCGTATTCAGAGCTGGCCAAAATGTTAGTCTCCTGTGTCCCACTCTGGACATGGAAGACTCTAAGTGTAGTTGTTGTTGTAGTTGTAGTTGTTGTTGTTGTTGTTAGCCGCAGAGCCTTGAGGATGCCATGAAGACTACAAGCAAATGCTGGCCAGTCCGGAGTCATTTCTCTGATCAGTGTGATCGGACGGCTTTGGTTGTGTGGTTTTCATTGACTGGTTGGTGGCAGTAGATGGCCGGCCCTTTTGCCTTGTCTGTGTACAAGTTCCTCCATAACGTGTGTTGCAGCCTAACAGCACACACACCCCACTGACACCGGTGGTGCGGTCCATGATGAGATGTCAAATATGCCTGCTTTTATCAAGCACCACATTTTTCCTTCCCTTCCTTCTCTTTGTTTGCTTCCATCCTTTCTTCCTTTCTCTCTCTCTCTCTTTCTCTCTCTCTATGTCTCTCTCTCTCTCTCCCCCTCCCACCTTCTTTCTATCCTTCTTATTTCTTTCTTTGAAACTACCTTGTGAAAAAATAATAATAAAAATAAATAAATAAATAAATAAAAGAAACTACCTTGTGTCACAAAATAAATAAAATCATTTTCAAGTTTACTTTTCCCCTTTTGTAACCACTCAGACCAGGATTTCAGTCCACTGGATAAGGAATCTAGAGGGGTTTTGTAGCTCTCATTCTCTTTTCAAATCTATGTGGTGTCTTATTTATTAAAAAAGATTAAAAAATCTTTTTTAATCTGGTGTTTTATTTATGTGTCTATTTACGTCTCCCTTTTGTTTGTGACATAAAGTACATACAAAGAAAACTATAGTCAATGTCGTTTCACGGCCCACTTCATCAAATCAGTGAGAGTAGCTCATTAAAGCCCCAGCATAGGTGGTTCTTTGTTTGGTTTGGTTTTTCTTCTCCCCCCCCTCCTTCCCTTCCTGGCCCTTCCCTCCTCCTCTCCTCCCTGCTCAGCCTATCTCCGCTCAGGCCCTGGCCTCGGGGCCTAGTGGCTGCCTAGCAGTCTTTAAAGTCTTATTGTTTGGCATGAAAACTATTTTTGTTTTTCACTGATAATAATGATGCCGTAAACTATTCATCTTTGTGTGATTGACTAACTTTTCTGAGCATGATGTCCTTGAATTTTGTCCACATCAGGAGGTGTTTGACAGGCTCGCCTTTTTTTTTTAGTGGATGCACAGTAGACCACTGTGTGAATGTACCGGAGTTTGTTCATACTTTTCCCTACAGATGGACAGGGATGTACCATCCTTTCTATCAGCAGGGTGCAATTTCAGAGGAAACAAAAGTATCTCGTGACTGCCCAAATGAAGTTCACACCAGAAGTTCACACCAGATGAAGTTCACACCAGTTCACACCAGATGTTCACAATGATGAAGTTCACAAATGAAGTTCACACCAGAAGTTCACACCAGATGAATTTCACACCAGAAATTCGCACCAGAAGTTCGCACCAGATGAAGTTCGCAATGATGAAGTTCACACCAGAAGTTCACACCAGATGAAGACTAAGACAAAGAATGAGGAATATCTTTGCGGATGTCAAGGATCTTGCCAGAAAGAAGAGAAGATGAAAAATGTCTATCTGGGCCTTGTCTCTTATCTGCTATACAGAGTCATCTGACTTCAGGTATCATAACATATTTTGGATATCATCCCAAGGAATGGGAATTCCAGGACTGTTTAGTGTGCTCGTGCATAACCTTTTCACGTTTCAAGAGGCAATCGTTGAAAAAGAACTAGGAGATATTGCAAAATCAAGACAACAAAGAAGAGAGAAAGTCTAGATTTGAATAATCCTTGAAGCACTAGCAAAGGAAGCTCAAACATACCCTACTGAGAGACTTTCACAACTGAAGATCCAAGATACTCACAGTGTAAATCAACAAGCTGAACCAAAATGAAATCTAACAAAAATGACAGTTGTGTTTTAGAACAGGAGTCAGCAGATACAAACACGAGGAGGATGATACCACAAGACCAGAGAAAAATGGCACAATCTGCAATAGACATGAACTAAGGATGTTTCAAAACATAAAGGGACGAACAAAGGATCAAAAATAGAGATACACAAATAGTGCGTTTTGCATTAACAGTCAGATTTGGAATAAATAAACTTCTTATAAAATAATATCGTCAGGAACCTCAGGTCGTTGAAAATAGAGACTCCCTGGACTAGATAAACAATAAATTAGTCCCATATGAACCAAGATTACTGAACTAATCCACAATGCAGCACAGACATAAATTGCTAGATAAAGTGAAGACGTAAAGGAGGTATCTAGACATTGTGAAAGAAATGGTATAACAAATATTTAATTGGTTGGCTAAGCAGAAAATACCAGAGGAGAATCAATACGCAAAATAGTACTAAATATGTATTTCCCAGAATGTATTTAGTTTGTGCATAAGGAAAATGTGATTTTGCACTGATTATTTAAAGGAATCCCCCCCAAAAAAAGAAGGAGAAAGGAAGAAAAGAAGAAGAGAAGGCCCATAATTTGCATTAGACAGCTACATAAAGGGCCTTCAAAAAGTTTGTGAAAACATCCCACTTACCAATTCATTCATTCAGTCGTTGTGGTTTGATTAGGTTTGGTTTGGTAAATGGGCTGGTGTGAAGTTTGTGCAGATGAGCACATTCAGTGGGAGACGCAAAGAAAACACACTTGCTTTATTTGTTAAAAAAAAAAAGCTGGGATATCTGATTTTCCTTGAAGATAAACGTTTTGTGAAGGTTATGAAGAGGAAGTTACTATTTATAAATACCATGCCACAGAGACTGCACAAGGCTTGTCTTCTCAGAAGTTGTTTGATTCAAAGCAAATTAAAGCTGTGTTTCAGGGAAGTAGAAATTGAAAGGTCAGAAGTGTTTTGAGCCTAAGTGCTTGCTTATGAATGACTCAATGGCTTTTAAAAGTCAGAGTTGCAAGATGCTGGAACAAGTGGACATGGTGTGGTCTCTGTTTTCTTTGCTGGCTACTCAGTCCTGTATTAGCTGGTGTGGGTACCAGTCTAATTCTCCAGGTACATGTGTCCGCACACACCAAGTCTTTATTGAGTGGTTTATGGAGTGTCTGAGTGATGCCTTCAGTCTGTCTCCCTAAAAGAATCACTCTGTTTCTGTAACCTCTTTGTTGTGCTTTCTGTTTTCAAGTGTGGGTCTTGTGCACCAGGACAAGGAGATGATAAATATTTTGCTTAAAGTCCCTGGCTGATTAGAGTCTTAAAATTGATTCATATTCTCAGAAAAGTAGTTAACAAAATACAAGTGCCTCAATTATCCAGGGCTGTTGGAACAGAAATACCACAAGCAGATGGCTTTACCAAACAGAAATTTGTTCTCTCACAGTTTAGGTTAGAAGTCCAAATTCAGTTCTCTTCTAATGTGTAGTGTTTCTGCTAGCTCACAGTTTAAGAGAAAGGTCCCTGTCCCCTTTAGCATTCTTAGGAGATGTCCACACATTTTGGTACCAATCTTCCCCCAGCTCTTCTTGCTCGGAGGTAGTGGGTTCTTCTGATCTCAGCTGCATTTTTCTCCAGTGCAGGGCACACCTTGAGAAACTGGCCTTAAATACGACGAGTCTCTGCATGAGATTAAGGGGATGTTGCATCCAACCCTTAATCCTTTTGTTGTATTATCACACCAGATTACATTACAGGAGATGATGTACCATTATTTCGAAACCAATGAAAATAACAACGTAGACAAGTTGACACATGGTTTTGGAGTGCACAATTCAACCCGTGACAAGTACATTTTGTTCCTTAAGAGTAGTAAACAACATATGTGTAATCACAACATACGCACAGTGATCTAGGTAATGAAGACTTTTCCAACTTAGTATCTATAACCTTAATCTTAGGAAACTTTATTTTTAGGTAGCAAATTGTATTATTGTAATATTATGGAGAAATTGTATCATTATTAACCTTAAAATAAGGGATTTGGGAGGCTATGAAAATGAAAGAAGTGAATTATTGCAAACAAAAATGTTTATTTTTTTAAAAGCTACAGTGCTGGGAAACATTGGACAGTGTAAGATATAACAAAATAATAATTTATAAACTATCAAGGGTTCATGAGGGAGGGGGAAACGGGGAGGGAGTGGGGAAAATGATGAGCTGATACCAAGGGCTTATGTGGAGAGCAATTGTTTTGAAAATTATGAGAGTAATGAATGTACACATGTGCTTTACACAATTGATGTATGTATGGATTGTGATAAGAGTTGTATGAGCCCCCAATAAAATGATTTTTTTTAAAACATACAGTGCTTCATACAAATCATTTTAAACCATTATTATCATATTTTAAGAGGAAGGCATTTTATTATGACAATTCATAGTTATTTTTATTTTTTTTTAAACTAGTAGTAGTTTCAAAAGTTTTCTGGTGGCATAATGGGTTGCATGTTGGGCTGCTAGCCACAAGGTCAGCTTTCAAAACAACCAGTGGCTCCTCTGAAGAAAAACAATGCTTTCTGCACCTGTAAAGATTTAAGGTCAGCAGTTCAAAACTACCAGTGGCTCCTCTGAAGAAAAACAATGCTTTCTGCACCTGTAAAGATATAAGGTCAGCAGTTCGAAACTACCAGTGGCTCCTCTGAAGAAAAACAATGCTTTCTGCACCTGTAAAGATTTAAGGTCAGCAGTTCGAAACTACCAGTGGCTCCTCTGAAGAAAAACAATGCTTTCTGCACCTGTAAAGATTTAAAGCAAGGAAGCACAAAGAGGCGATTCTACTCTGTTCTGCAGGGTAGTGGCTGGTCCAAATGGACTTGATGGGCAGGAGTTTGAGTCGTTTCACTGCAGACATTAGAGGCTGGAACGTTGAGATGGGTAAAGAAAAACACACTTTGTGGAGAACATAACTGCTTTAATATCTGCCTCCAGGCTGGCAAATGGAGAGGTATCTTTCTCTCCAGGCACCATAAAGAGTTCAGGGAGAAGGATGTACACACTGCAGAAGACTTGTAGTGCAGAATAAAAGGCTTTTTTCTTTGCAAAGTACCCAGAAAGGTTTTGATGTTATATTGGTAGGGTGTGTGTGTGTGTGTGTGTGTATTTCTTTGTTAAATTTTATGGACTGCTGCCAGTTCTAAAACATTTGTTTAGAATGTTTTGTAGCAAAGGAACTTATGCTATTTATAACACTTCGAACCAGAAATATTTGCTGATGTGAATTAATTCTCTAGAGAGAATCCCTTTATCTAACTGCTTCAGTTTGATTTAGTACCTTGACTCATTTTTCCCTCATTATTTTTTTTTATTATTACAGAGAGGATAAAAGACCAGGGAAGGAAAGATCAAAAGCCAATTAAAAGTAATCACACACTTTGTTTTCCTAACATTTATCCCTGATGGCAATCTTGGCTCCTATCATTGTAGCATTTTCTTAAATCAATGTTTGGAAAATTATGACCCTACATCTTTATTTAGGATGTAATGATTTCTTTATACATATTGTTATATGGGAGTTTAAACGTGTTCGTGTAGGACAAGCCTGATACATGTAGCAATGATCATGTACTGAATAAGTGTTCTTTATCTTGAAGTACCATGTGTGCTAAATCTGCACCTTATTTTGATTGACCTTTCACGATAAGACTTGGAAGTCTTTTCTACAAAATTGATTTGTATTTGGAATCTCTAACTTCATTCATTCAGCAAAATGTTGACCAGGAGCCATATGTCAAGCATGGCTCTGGATTTTAGGAGTTAAATAAAAAGGACATTTTTATCCTCAGGGTACTTAATTTATTGTTATAGCAGCATTATTCAATTCAAATGTTTTAAAATATCTAAATTGCTTGCTGAAATATTGCATTGGGTTTTGTTATTAAGTAATTTTTATAATTCTATATTTTTCCCAAGCTACATTAGTGATTCTCTAATGGAATATCTTATGATAATTATATAGATTTATAGAAATCTCAGAAAAAAACACATACTCACCCCTCCTGCACATGATTGTTACTAACGTAATTGTTAGGTTTAATGCCCTCCTATGCCTTCTTTGTACTTTCTAGGGTCCAAGTGAAAACCAAATGAAAAGAGACTTGTCATGGAGTAGACTCCAGCTCATGGTGACCCAACGTGTGTCAGAGGAGAACAATATCTGACCTTTTTAATGGCTAACTTCTCAAAAGTAAATGGCTAACTTCTCAAAAGTAAATGCTAGGACTTTCTCCCAAAGTATCTCTGCATAGACTCAAACCACCAACCTTTCAGAGAACAACTGAGAACATGGACCATTGCACCATCCAGGGTAACTGGTGATTCAGTGGAGACAAAGGTTTGATTCTCGGACAACGCATCTCATGCACAGCCACCACCCAGGAGCGGAGGCATGTAGAGGCTGACCCTGAGCAAATTGCTATGATGGTACAGACCTAGAAAGCATTTTCTTTCGTTGTGCTTGGAGTCTCCATGAGTCAAGGAAATTGACTGGCTTCTAACAATAACTTCAGGGTTGTTTCTGCCACCTTTCCCAGGAAAGACAAATGGCCCAATTTTGTGCTGCCTTCAAGTAACTGTGTAACCTCATTTCTTAGATCCCTTCCATCCACCCATTCTTTGTCTACTCCAGGAGGCCCTCACTACCTTTCAATTACCTTATTTATCATGTTCTTTCCACGCCCAACTGCTTTTACTTTCTCCCTTTCCCAATTTCTTATCTAAATTGCTGATGGAGTTATTTGCAAGCAAATCCTATCATGCTGTTTCCCTTCTTGAAACTTGCCGAAGGGTTTTGATGGCCCACAGCCTGAGATATGAGTTCATGCACTCGCTAGCATTCCCTTTGCAGATTCATTTTCTATCCACATCCTTCTACCCGTGTCACCTCCAAAAGGTTAGGTCCTTTTGGTTTCTGAAATGTTTTATTTATTGCAATTTTTCCATCAATAGAGTCCCCTTCTTCTACCTCTTAGCTCTGTGTGACATTCCTAATGACTCCAAGTCAACCTCAAGATAACGTCTAACTATTACCTTCCTGACCTTTCTCTGTAGAGTTCCCAGTTCTGGTTCTACTTATTCTCCTGATAGGGCTTGTAACAGGGTGTTCTAATGATTCCTGAATCAGGAATTATGTCTTCCTGGACAGGAAGCTACTTGTCCTCAAAACCTATGTCCACTGGTGTTTCTATGCCAATCTTGTGTTGGTGAAGGCTATGAAATAGACCTTGGACTGCCAGAAGGATGAACCAATCGGTGTGGAAAGAAACACAGCCAGAGGGTTCCTTAGAAGCAAGAATGGAAAGATTTTTTTCTCATGTACTGTAGACAGCTTCTTTACACCCTTTTGTTTTGTTTGTTTTTCTTGATGAGGAGAGCTTACAATCCCTGTGCAGGTAGCAGTTTTTATTGGGTGACATCATTTGGACTTGAAATACCTGTCACAACACTTAAAAGTAAGGTATAATGAGCTAAGGAATTCAGATAAACACTCCGGTATGTCTATGTAAGTGAAATTCAAAAGCAGACAAAACAAACAGATGATGAAAGGAGTCAAAATAGTGGTTATCCTTAGAGGACAGTCTTTCCTAGAGAGAGCCTACAAGAATCTCTCAGTGTGAAGGGAATGCTCCATCTCCTAATCCAGTTACTTATGCGATCAAGCTGATCCTGACCAGCAACAACCCTGTATAGGGCTGCTGAGGAAGAATTTTTCTTTTAATGGGAGCACTCAGTCTCTCACCTTTCTCCCAAGGAGTAGCTGGGGCTTTGATCCAGCAACCTTGTAGTTAGCAGTCCAGCATTTACCTGACAGTAGCACCAGGGTTCCTTAGGCGATAGTTACATGGTGGTAAATAGATATACAACTTCATTATGCTGTGAATTGGCAGAGCTACCATTTTTTAAAAAGGAAGACTAGTTCTCATATTTTCAGTATTGATATAATTCCATAGGTATCCCAAGCTGATTCCGAACAACAAAAGGGGAGAGCTTAGTGGGCGTTTCAAAGGCGTCAGACACATTTTGCAAAATTTTAGAATTTGTGAATAGCAGTTGGCATCTATCCTTAGCCTTTAACTTATGTTTCTATAAATGGTGGAGTAGTTTTAACATATGTCCACATATCAATCCTTCCATGTACCAAAAACACTGAACCGATTGCCTGCAGTCCAGTTGAAGGCTGACTCACAGGGACCCTATCGGACAACTAGAGCTGCCCCACAGAGTTTCCGGGTCATCAGCTGGCCCGCAGCAGCCTCACACCCCTTTTCCCCATGGAGTAGCTGTGAGTTGGACCACAGATGTTTCCATTAGCAACAGGGTGCTTAGCCACGGGGTCACCATGGCTCCTCTGGGACACACCTGGGCTCAGCACTTGGATTTAATGGTGTTCCACTTGACTGTCATAGTTAGATGCTGATGAGTCTGTTACTACTCATAGTGACCCTAGTTACAAGAGGATGAAGCACAGCCTGGTCCTGTGTGGTCCCCATGAGCGTTCTTATGTGTGAGCCCATTGTTGCAGCCGCTGGGTCAATCGGCCCCGTCCATCTCCATGGCACAACAGATATAGCACAGTGGACTACAGGAGGCTGAAGACACACTGTGGGCTGAACATATCGATGGGTTTCCTTAATGTGAATAAAGCTAGTAGAGCATAGCAAAGTACAATTTGGGAGATTGGGTCATCAAAAGGTCATTAACGTGTCTATGTTGGTCACTGTCTCTCTCTGATCACCTGCTCTGGGGAAGGCCAGTCAATTCATGAAGAGCTTTATGAAGAGAGTCACAAGGCAAGGAACTGGAAGCTCCTTCCAACAGCTGTGACTTGGCCGTAAAGCACCTTCCCAGTCTAGTCCAAGAACTCAAGTGAATGCAGCCGTATCTGATATCTCAGCTGAACCCTCTGCAGAGACACTAGGCTGGAACCGCTCGGTGAAGCCACTCCTAGATGCCTGGACTTCTGAAGTTCTTTCCCATGATTCATGGCTGTTACTTTAAGCTACAAAGCTATGACATCATTTATTATGCACCAAGAGGTAGCTACAAACAAGGAACCCAAAGCCAAGGAAGGTCAAGGGATTTGTGGGGATTACAGGTGGAGGAAATGTATAATAAAGATTAGAACCCAGAATCCCTCTTTCTGTTGCCTCACTCTCAGTGGCCTTGAGTTTTACAAGTTTCGACGTACATAAGTTGTCAACTTACTTACTTACAATTAATACTTTAATTGTTATCATCTTTCACAATTAACCTTTGATGATTATAATCCGATATAAAAAATAAATGTTAGACTTTGTATTGTCCTTAATTGTCCATTGTCTTTAGGAGTTGCAAAACATGGTAGATAAAGAGATCCTTCTTCCACAGTATTCAATATCCTTAGACTATTTGCTTTTTTATATAGCAACTAGTTGGAACTATAAAGTATCTTTTGGCACACCGGCCAGGTGTGCACTGTCTGTCAAGGCTCAAATCTTCAGTACAGCATTATCATCTCAGAGGAGAAGCAGGTGCCACGGGCACAAGACAGGGATGACCTTGAGTGCTAAAGAAACAAGGTTGAAAGAAGCTCTGAAACAAGAAAAGCATGGGGTTTCCTTGTTATGGAAATTATAGACGCGAAGGATACGGTTCCTGAATATTGCTATTGCATAGTGAAAAAGCAGAATTAAGGATTTTCGAACCCACAGGGACATGAGCTACGCGATTTCCTCATCTCTTTTATGTTCTTCAATTTGTCACTGCAAAAAAAAATTATTCTCTCTAACTTAATTTGGGAACAGATATTTCATTATTTTAAAGTGTAAGAGCATCTCTACATTTGTGTATATCTATAAACTTTTCTCAACCTACAGAAAATTAAACCAGAAGTATTATTATCTGTTCTTGAAACCTCTGCTCTGCTTCTACTTCTCAAGTGAATCCACAGAGGGGGAAAAAAAAGAAGAAAAAACCTATTAGGATGCAACAACCGTTTTTTCCATTCCAGGTTGGTCCAGTGTGGAACATGATGAAAAAGAGGAAAAGGTCTACAGGAAAGTAAAGGAGAAAGTGAGCGAATAAGATGAAGGGAGGGAGAAATAACAAGAGAGAAGGGCAAAAGAAAGCTAACGGTTGCTGTTTGTTTGCCTGCTGAAAACCACACAGTAGCAGCGATAGAACCTTCCCTCATTTGACCAGGCAGGCATCCTTTTTAGAAATTACTTTGGTCAAATGAATTTTAACAAGCGGGGATGCACTCTTCGATTCTTGCCCAGCCAAACTTTAAGCATCTGAAAGCAACAAGCAAGAGAGCAAGAATAACTTCATGGGAAGGTCATTTATATTTTTCTTAAACTCAGTTTTTCATTTGTCATTTATTATCATGTTAATAAGCCCTTGGATCACTTTGAGTTATTAAGTTGTATTATATGAGAATGCTGCATGGTTTAAGATCAGAAGAGATGTGTGTCTAGATTGTATCCTCTCACCATGCTTATTCAGTCTGTAGGCTGAGAAATCATCAGAAACTGGCTTATATGAAGCAAAATGCAGTATTCGGATTGGAGGAAGGCTTATTAACAACCTTCGATATGCAGATGAGGCAACTCTGCATGCTGAAAATGAAGAGGACTTGAAGCATTTGCTGATGAGATCAAGCATTGAAGCCTTTGGTGTGGATAAAGTCTCAAAATAAAGACTGTAATCTTCACAACTGTACCAATAGGTAACCTCAGGGTAAATGGAGGAAAGACAGAAGTTTTCAAGGATTTTGTATTTCTTGGCTCCTTTTCTATGAGACAACCTTAAAATTATATAAGTCCAATGCAACTTTGCACAGGAGTACAACTTATCAATGGCAATTAAGTTCATTGACTCTACACCCTACCCTTAATAAATGCATGTTTACTATCATCATCTGTAGGGTAGTGGGACATTCAAGGTAACTGACCTAGTGTTAAGTTTAGTGTTTCTAGTCTCTCTATAGTTTAGTGTGTGGTACCTAGGGTGCTAAAAGTTGTAAATAGTCACCTGAAACCACAGAAGAAGCAAGAGAGTCAGAAATAAAGGCAGAAATAAAGTGCCTCCATGAAAAATTGTCTCTTTTTTCCATTGGAATGGAATAAAGTAGAACACTGAAAAATCTGATCAGAGATGCTGTTGAAAAGATCTGATCAAAAGAGGGGAAATGTGGAACAGAATTTAAAATGTTAATGAAATCCAAATATTCCGGATCTGTGAGGCTGAATGGACATCTGAAATCATCGCTCTGAAATAATCTTAAAACCAAAAATATTCTCTGAAGTCTTAAAACCAAATACCGTATCTACTCGAGTCTAAACTGACCCGAATATCAGCCAAGGCACCTAATTTTACCACCAAAGCTGCTTTAAAAATGTGCTGAAAAGCTTGGCTTATACATGAGTATATAAGGTAATAGCATAGGTTAACTGGTATTTAAAAAAATGTCTGCCTTGAGTATTGTGCTCTTTTAATATCTCTCTATAGGGGATGGATCAAAATGACAACAGAAACTCCAAAGATGAGATAGAAGACATGAGTTTATGTTGAAGGAGTCTCACGAATCGAATTGTGTCCTGCAAATATGGGTCAGTTTGAGTAGGCCATGATTCCCAGCTGATGGCGTTGTGAGGTGCCGTAGAGGGGGTTCCAACTCACAGTGACCCCAAGAATGAAGCACGACCTGGCCCTGTGCCACCCTCACAATTCTTCTCACACTGAGTTCATTGTTGGGGCCACTGGGTCAATCCACCTTGTTGAGAAGCTTCCTCTTTTTCGCTGCCCCGCTACCAAGTGTGATGTCTTCCTCCAGTAGCAAGTGTTTTCCCCCAGTTTGTGACCAGATGCACCGCTCCTCCTTTTTGTGATGTTTGGGGCCTAACCTCTACACGTTAATGTTGAAGGGTCTGAGTGGGGGGCATCTTGAGTCATAGCCTTATGAGGAACGGTAACTCGAGTTACACCTTCCCTCAACTCCCGTCCTTGCTTGATTCCCCACTGGGATTCCAGTCACCTCCTATAAAGGAGCCCTCCCTTTAATCTGACAAAAGACCAACGGAGACCAAAGCATGCAGAGAGGGAAGAAACCTCCCTATTACCGTTAAGAATATCCAGAGAGTGGAGTGAAGTCAATGGACCTGCCTTCTCTGCTTTGAGAATCTCCTAGATCCAACAGAGGGCTGATGCCCAGACACATGGATTTCTCCAAGGACGACTGCTTACAGATGTTGAAACGAGACAACGACCTTCCCACTGAGCCTACAGTGGAAGAAAATCTTTCCCTACAGCTAATTTCCTTGAATTTGGTCTTCTAGACTCCTAAATTATGAGGTCACGGATGTCTGTTGTTTGAAGCCCCACCTGCCTGTGCTGATTCTGTAACAGCAGCAGACATAACTAAGACCGAGTGGAACCACTTGCAATAGGAAGGTGAGAAAAGGTGAACAACTTAGCCAATATTACCCGTGCTACGGAGTGCCACACGTAGAAATGGTCAAATTCATGTATGTTCTGCTGGGTCTATCCTCACAACAAAAATAGAATGAATTATAGAAGAGGAAGAAGAAGAAGAAGAAGAAGAAGAAGAAGAAGAAGAAGAAGAAGAAGAAGAAGAAGAAGAAGAAGAAGAAGAAGAAGAAGAAGAAGAAAAAGGTGGATCAGTCCAGAAATAGTCTGTTCTCATGTGGACAGATCCAAGTGGTCCTGCCATCTGGTGTTCATTCTGGGCACTAACTGAGCAGGACAGAGACGCGCAGGGGCAGGCAGCCACAGGAGGAGTATCTTACAACACTGAAGCAGCTTAGAAGAAAGAGGGAATGCACAAATCTCATTAGGCTGTGTAAGTAGTGGGCTTTCTCTCAGCCATGCACAGTTTTTAGTGTTGTTGTGCTTTTTTAAGTGCATGAAATGAGCCCTCGTTCCCAGTGGCTAAGCACTCAGCAGAAGATTCTGCTATCTAGGATAGACAATTGCTTGAATATTAGTGTTGCAAGGAGAATTTGTTGCATCTCTATCTAGGATAGACAATTTCTTGAATAATAGTGTTGCAAGGAGAATTTGTTGCATCTGAGGCTAGAGGAAAAGGCACACAGTAAATTGTCAACATGTTCCTTCAATTGGCAAATAATTTGGATCTATTTAAGCTTTTTAGGGAATCAGTATGAAAAATGGACAGAAAAAAGAAGAAAGAATATTTAAATGGAAAATAAACATGTTCAAAAGAGTTCAATCGTGACATGCAGATTGAGATATCATAAAATGTCATTAGCACCCGGCTGGAATTGGTACATTTTTAAAACAATTGAAAAATGTCAAGTTTCATTAGCTTCCCAGTGCTATAAACACAAATACCACAAGTGGGTGTTTAAGAAGAGAAATTTATTTTCGTATCATCTGAGAAGCTAATAGTCCAAAGGTAGAGTTGCCGTCCTGTGAATGCTCTCCTCTTCAGTAGCACCTGCACTGCTCTGGTGCCTGGGTGATCCCCACATGATATCCGTCTCCCCTTCTGTATCTGTATGCATAGATCTCTGTGTTGAATCTGCTTAGTTTCATCTGACTTAGTGTGGACGACGTATTGTCAGGAGAGACCAGTACTTGGTCAAGGGCATGATGCTTTTTAAAGCACAGTGAAAAAGAGATGGATTGCCATTGTGCCCACAACTATCCATGAGATGGATTGACATTGTGCCTGCAACTATCAGCTCAAGTATAGAAACAATTGCAAGGCTGTCCCAGGACCGGGCATTGTTTCGTTCGGTGGTACACTGGGTGGCTATGGATCAGAACTGACTCGATGGCACCGGACAGTAACTACACTGGCCATGGTGCCATTCACATAACAAAGAAAGCCCTATTTCAAAACATGCTTACATCCACAGCACAAGTGTGGCCTAAACGACATCGAAAGAGGAACTCTCGTGTCTGTGGGAGGCCACGTTGAATGAACCATTTTGAAATGGTTTATAATAAGTGCTTATAATATGTCTTTAAATTCTGTGTACTTGCAAATCTTTAATTTCTATGTTTATAAAGAAATGAAAAATGTAAATATGTTCCCCTTACACAAGTACAAACAATTTTAAACATTATTCATAATAGCAAAACACTGAAAATATGCCCAGTGTTGATCATTTGTTCAAGAATGGTACGTTAGGAATGCTATGTTCAGATGACGTAGTTGCACAATCCCTGTTATATAGATTTTAAAAATGGGCATCTGGTATCCAGTATCTGGTCATGAAAGTCTGTCTCGATATTGATTACACTGGAAGGAAAGGATGGGTTGCAGCACCATCGCTCACAATTGTGTTGCTGGTTACATTAGTGTGTCTACTGCATGATAAGTCACCAACAACATTGAACTATGACTTGTGCACTTTTTCTTTGTACTTCACTCTATCAGCTCAATGGAAACTGATAATAGTAACAATAATGCCAATTAATGAGTGCCTTATGTGTGTCCATTATAATAGGTACAATGTAGTAGTTAATGCACAGCAATTACTGTGTACCCTACTATGTAAGCCCGGATCCTGACACATAGGAGAAGTAACAGTGCAGAATCCCCCCAGACTAGAAGTGGACAGGATCAGAATTATAATTTGGATCCGTCTGGCACCATGGCTACAATTTTCCCTTCCAGCCCTGATTTTCAATAGACATGGCTTTCATTTCTTGAGAGAGTTGGAATTTATACTGAATTCTTGGAACTCTAAATCCTTTATTTTCTATCCCACTTTGAGTCTCTTTATCTAGCGAAATCGGTTATAAATCTCAGCCAAAATCATACCTGAAGATTCGACTTGTTTTCACACAATGGCTTACAAACTGGTTGGGAAATGGATTGTTTGGTGAATCAGTACCTTATTAAATGTACATCTGATTACACCCTAATCTTCATATAGCTCATATTTTAATTTAAAATGGACTTATGCATGTTTTCATATTTAGTTCTTTGTTTCAGCAGATTAGGTGAGGAAAGGAATAACCATGCTGTTCTTTGATTTAGTAGCGGCAATAAACACACTTGATGTGTAGAATTCCCATCTTTGAAAATTCCACAATCTGTTTCACCTGCCACACACAGTACATATGTGTTCAGATCTCACTGTGGTCTCAGAGCCCCACATTCAGTACATATGTGTTCGGCTCTCACTGTGGTCTCAGGGTCCCATACGCAGTGCATATGTGTTCGGATCTCACTGTGGTCTCAGGGTCCCACACGCAGTGCATATGTGTTCGGATCACGCTGTGGTCTCAGGGTCCCACATGCAGTACATATGTGTTCGGATCACGCTGTGGTCTCAGGGTCCCACACTCAGTACATATGTGTTCGGATCTCACTGTGGTCTCAGGGTCCCACACGCAGTGCATATGTGTTCGGATCACACTGTGGTCTCAGGGTCCCACACGCAGTGCATATGTGTTCGGATCACACTGTGGTCTCAGGGTCCCACACTCAGTGCATATGTGTTCGGATCTCACTGTGGTCTCAGGGTCCCACACTCAGTGCATATGTGTTCGGATCACACTGTGGCCACATTTTCTCTCTCTCTTCATCCATCTAGTCACCACCCAGCTAAAAGCTTTGCCTTATAACTGATTGTGGGCATGTTTCACTTCTCTGTCAGTTGTTAGTGTTTTATTCTTTTTTTATTTTAATTGAATATCTGTGGTTTGTCAACTGTTAGACCATCAGCTACCACCACCTCAGATTTCTTCTCTACCAATGTTTCTAAAATATAATTATGCATATGAATCCCTTGGAATACCTTGTTAAAATACTGCTTCTGTTTCAGTAGGTCTTGGGTAAGGCTGATATTCTGTATTTTTAATAAGCCACTAGATGATGCCTTGGCTGCTGCGCCTTGAACCACAGTTTGTGAGTCAAGATCTATGTAGACCGCACGAAGGAGCAGCTGGATGAACTTTGGGTTGATTGGTGGAAAATCTGTCAACTCTTACAGGAATTAACTACATGACTTACTCAAATCACACATTCTCTAGGTTTTGATTCCTTCCAGGTTTATTGTATCAGGATGAATCTATGACACTTTCTATTTGGGTCCCTTGCTTTGTCCTCAGGGAGAATTATATCAGATGTAACACTGCTCCTTGTAAAACTAATAGAATGGGCACTTGCCATATCCTGGGAATTGCCCTAGAAACTACACACACACACACACACACACACACACACACACACATATATTTATCTCCAAAAATTTAGTGAAATAAATACTAGCTTCATTTTCTGTGGAGGATTTTAAGGATAACAGAATAAAATACGTTTAAGTTCATAGGATAAGAGGTGGTAGAGTTAAGATTTTAATTTCAAATTTTTTTACTTAAATTATATTTCATATAATTGATCTAGTGTAAAAAGGCATTTTTATATCAGCATATGTTTTTTATCTTAAAAGTATATATTTATCCATTAACATCTTGGCCTCTATTTTAAATTACAATTCTTAAAGTCTGCATAAATGTTAAAGGTTCAAGCTTCATTTTTGGCTACAAAATGAAACTTGGGACAAGGCTTCATTATTTAGTAGCAAACTTAACAAAGAACATTATCCTCTTTTTACTTTAACTTATGTCTTTTTTCTTCCATTTTGTTTGCACTGCTTTTTTCTTTTTAGCCTGTGATAATGCAATGCAGTGATTCAAAATTCAAAGCGCGTTAAAGCACCTAATGGGAAGTATTCCCCAAGTCCTGTCCAGAGACATTGAATTCCCCTGAAGCGATGCATGTTTCACGTTTAAATTCTTTCGGACACTCTCTATGCTTATAGAAGCAAAAATGTTCTTTTCCTCACTCATTTTCTTTTTTAATGTTTTGTAGACTAGGAATGACGCCTGAAATCCAGGTCTTTCTGAACCAAAGAGTCATGCGTTCAACCTCTACAGCACACCGGCTCTTTCCCACTAGCGCGAAAAGACAGTGTAAACATCCCACTATGGAAGCCATGCAGTTAGGTACAAAGGGTGTCCCTCTTGGGAGCTCTAGCATCACCTTAGCTCATGAGGTACAGGGATCAGTACCACATACACATCCATTGATTATTTCTAAATAATATAACCCATCCAAAATAAATTTGGTGTACCAATGTACCAGATACATTCCAATAAATAGATACTAATTTATTTTTTACTCAAATGTCAAAGACACCCAACGAATACACGTAAATAAGTACTCTAGTACTAAGTTCAGATGAAAAGATGCACCAGATAGATTTAAATGAACAACTTTGCAGATTTATTTGTCCATCTTCTGGGGTAAGTTCCAGAGGGGTCTGTTCATCCCATTTTGTACTGGATCTGTCACTGTGGTCAGTTGGATGCACCTCAGTCAGCAAGGTCTGATTGGTACAGTTCTTACCTTTGCTATTGTAAGCTAGCTCACAAAAGAGCTAAAGAATGTTGGTACCTTTCTTAGCCACCACTTCTGCATGTTTGCTTGGGATCATTTTATTTTACTTTTTAAATTATCTATCATCCAATAGGCTTGAACTAGGTATCAGTAGTCTTTTTTTAATCGAGTTATGAAAACTAAGTCTTTCCTACCTGGAAGTGTTGCTATTGTTAGTGGCTTGGGAGACAGCCCAACATGTGCTGAACTCATGCACAACGGAGTTAGACCACTGTGTTCTAGAAGTTTTCTCTAGATTTGATTTCCAGAAACAGAATTCCAGACCTTTCTTATTAGCCTGTTTTAGTCTAGAAGTTCCACTGGAACCTATTAAAAAGCATAGTCGGACATTGAACTTCACTGACAGATGGTAGCTGTATATTAAGCTGTAGTGGCAGAAATTGCACCCAGGTCTCCTGTATGGAACATGAGAATTCTACCACTGGACCCTCAGCCCCTGGACACACTCATTGCCACTGAGTTCATCTCAACTCACAGCAACCCTCAATGGACAGAATCAAGCCACTCTTTAGAGTTTCTGAGACTAAATCTTAGCAGGAGCAGACAATGTCATGGGTTTCTCCTGCAGTACAGCTGATGGGTTTGAACTACTGACTTGGTGGTTAGCGGCCTAATGCTTAGCCCATGGTGCCACCCCGGCTTCTTACAGGTAGGATTTAGGAAAGGAATGGATATGGGATCCATGACTAGAAAGTGCTATATGCTAAAAGTAGAGATTGTGTTTGTGCACTCCAAAATAGTAAACCATCTTGAAGGTAATTAGAACCATCAATCATTCAATGCAAAGGGTTTGTGGACAGGTAGTAAAAACCATGTTTGCCTAGTATTTCCACCCAAATCAAAGGCCTGATAGTCTGATTCAAACACTCACAAATCCACAGACAGTCAGGAACAGAATTTTATTATTTGTTTCAAAACTCCACGTCGCGACACATTCTCATCATAAAGAGGAGCACCCAACATAGATCGGGCAAGGCCAAGGGCCACAAGACAAAACAAAATATGCATTAAAATGCCACAGCTGCCACTCCGTCTGGAATGCTATCACACACAACTGTCCACGTGGAAAACAAACAACTGAGGGTGGAAAAACCACTGCTCATGTAAGATAGAAATAATGTCTTCCCCACCATAGGATGCAGGCATTGCACCTGGTTCTTTCTCCTCTGATGTTAGAACAGTGTGATCCAGGACGGGTGGCATGTTGGCTAGCAGAGTGGGAAACAGGAACCCAAACACTCCCATCTCACATTCGGGAACCAGATGCTGGAAACCTGTTGGGCAGATGGACTATGATTTTCTCTCCTGTGAAACCAAACATCCCAATGAAAACGGTTCTCTGGGAGCCCTGATCAAAGGCAAAGGATGCTACAGGAAGAGCATAGAGAACCGTTTAAACAAAACAAAACAAGAGCAAGCGAGAACAAGAGAATGACAGGTGAGAAAACTCTGTAAGAAATAAATGGGAAGGCTGTGAAACTGCCATTCCGAAGGAGAGTCGAAAAGAGAAATGCAGACGACAGATGATTTGAGCAGGAGCAATGAAGGAGCGGCAGTGCTATTTCAGAGGAGTCAGGTCATGATGCATGCTGTCTATTCACACTTGGAATAAAGCAGGTTTCCCATTGTACTGGCTGCTTGGTGGCCCAATCATTTGTTAGGACATATTGAGAGTGTTTATTGTAGGGCACAAAACAAAAACAAAATAATGTCTTCCCCACCATAGGATGCAGGCATTGCACCTGGTTCTTTCTCCTCTGATGTTAGAACAGTGTGATCCAGGACGGGTGGCATGTTGGCTAGCAGAGTGGGAAACAGGAACCCAAACACTCCCATTAAAAAATTTCTCTTTTTAATTTGATGGATTTATTCTGGTTCCCTCAGTTATTAAATAAATATGAATTAGTTGCCTCAGGTGCACCAAAGTGTCTACATTTGGATACATGTTAGGTTTGTCAATGATAAAGAGTGAGTGATTTCGTTTGTGTATGAGTATCTGTTTGCAACCTCACAGGCATGTAAGTATCTCAAAATCAACATATCTGTCTTAGTTTCCTGGCTTAATTAAGTGTTCTCAGTGCTTAGTGAGTCCCCTTTAGACAAGTACTTCATGCCTCAATGGGGCATACCTTTCGGGTTAATATGAGCTCACTGGCCAGCTATGTATAAACAGAATCTGGTACCGCATGCAACAGTATGCTGGGCTCCTTCCTTGCCAGATTGGTCATCCTGGGAGCCCTGGTGGCATGTGGGTTACATGTGAGTTGCTAACTGAGAAGTCGGCAGTTCAGACCCACTCGATGCTCCTAAGGGAGAAATATAAGGCTTTCTACTCCTGCTAATGTTTACAGTCTCAGAAAGCCTCAGGGGCCAGTCCTATTCTGTCTTATGGGATTGCTATGAGTTGTAATTAATTCACTCATGGTGAACTTGGAGTTTTTGTGGTTCTGATTATGCTGGGACTTGCATTCCTGGGAATCCCTTTGCTATATAGGTTTCTGTGCTTCTGGGGTTAGAGTGGGTCAAAAGTAGAGTTGAATGAAATCATGGGAGTGAAGCAGCAATTTCATGCTCTATAGGTGCCTACTTGCTAAAAGTGAGGAGAACTTGACACACTTGCTGATGAAGGTCAAGGATGGTGGCCTTCAGAATGGATTATAGCTCAATGTAACAAAGAACCCAAATCCTCACAATTGGACCAATGAGTAGCATCATGATAAATGGAGAAAAAGTTGAACGTATCAAGGATTTTGTCTTGCTTGGATCCAGAGTCAATACTCCTGGAAGCAGCAGTCAATAGAGCAGAAGACATATTGCTTTAGGTAAATCTGTTGTACAAGACCTCTTAAGAGTATTGACAACAGAAAAGTGGGTGAAGGGAGACGTCGGACAATGTAAGATATGACAAAATAATCATCTATAAATTATCAAGAGTTCATGAGGGATGGGGAGCAGGGAGGGAGGGGGGAAATGAGGAGCTGATTCCAGGGGCTTAAGTGGAGAGCAAATGTTTTGAGAATGATGAGGGCAATGAATGTACCAATGTGCTTTACACAATTGATGTATGTAAGGATTGTGATAGGAGCTGTATGAGCCCCCAATACAATGGGAAAAAAAAGTATTGAAAATCAGGGCTGTTATTTTGAGGAATGAGGTGTACCTGACCCAAGCAATGGTGTTCTCCTATGAAAGCTGAACCTTGAATCAGGAGGACGGTAGAAGACTGGATGCATTTGAATTGTGGTGCTGGAGAAGAATATTAAAAGTACCATGGACTTCTAAAAGGACAAACCAACCTGTATTGGAAGAAGTAAGGCCAGAGTGCTCCTGAGAGGCATGGAGAGCAATACTTTGTCTTACATCTGTTGGACTTATTGTCAGGAGAGTCCAGTCCCTGGAGAAGAACTTCCTGTTTGGTAAACTAGCAGGGTGGGGGGGTTAGGGAAAGAAGACACCCCATGAGATGGATGGACACAATGGCTACATCAATGGCCCCAGGCATAGGAACCACGGTGAGGAAGGTGCAGGACCATGCGAGATTTCATTCTGTAGTGCATGGGGTCAATATGGGTCAGAGAAGTCTCAGGGGTACCCAACAACAAGGCAGATTCATGGTGGCAAGGAAACGTATGCAGAGAGATGCTTGTTAGTGGGTTCCAATTTATCTCCACTCTTCTCTTCTACATTCTTAGCTCTTCTTCCTACCTGCCAGACCTACTGACCAACGGCAGTTGATCTCAAGCCCACCATTAGTCGCATCACTCCAAGTTCACAGAGACTGTAACCAGAGAGCCTCGCAGTGTAGCGTAAACTTCTTCACCAGTCCGCTTCATGAGCCAAAAGCATCAGTTTTCCTGTAAACTCTGCCTTGTACACCCCTATCTGGCTGCTTAGTGACATTGCTTTGATCTGTCAACTTGACTTTTCAGGCCCTTATTTCCCCAGCTCCTTTAAAAAGTGTGTATGTTTTACTTGCTAAAATAAGTTAATTGTACAGTGATCATGGTAACTCTGTTACCATGAATTAATCCTGTCAGAACCGAATAGAGGTTTGGAACAATAACAAAAATAGTATAGTTATTAGTAGCTCAGTGGGTTGAGTATTGGGATCCTAATCAAATGGTTAGTGGTTCCAATCTACCAGCCCCTTTAAAGGAGAAAGCTGAGGCTTCCAGAAAGATTTACAGCCTCAGAAACATCGGGTCTCCATGAATTCGAATTGACTAAATCACAGTGGGCAATACACACAGGGGAGTCTGTGGAATGCACATGGATTTATCGATGAAAACAACAAAGCAACCAATTTCTGTTCAGTTGATTTCCAATAAAGCATTAGACAACGGGGTGAACAGTCGTTGGTGGGAACCTAGCCAGTTGTACCTCAGAACTAAGGCCTGGCAATCTGCTCCCGAAAGGTCACCACCTTGAACCCCCTAGGAAACACCTCTGCCAAAAAACGCAGAATCAACTCAAGGGTAATGACCAACCCCAAGGTAAACAGCTGGGCTTCCTCCACAGTATGAGTTCAAATAGGACAAACCGGAGTTGAAAGTCAACTGCTTTTTTAGATGCTGAGAAACTATGGCCAGGGATGAGAGCACCGCATCTGCATTTCTATTGCTTTATTTATTAATAAATAGAGAGCATATTATGTACTTTTAGCAGTACCATCTCAGGCCTACAAACCTCCTTTCTTTCCCTGCCTCCTCGTACACTCAGGGAAAGATGTGAATGAAAAATTTGATTAGCTTCTTGGGGCAGGGGCTAAAAGCCTCAAAGGATGTTTGTATCATGATCTGGTTGCTAATCTGCCTTTTAAAAAGCATTTATTCAGGAAGGATTTTCATTTTGCTCAGGAAATATGCAATTTGCGGCCAGAGCTAAAATGCAAAGACAATAGGTGCTATTAGGGAGACTGTTTAGGGGAAAAAAGGAATAGAATAATAAGGAAGAGCCAATAATAAAAATTAAATATAGGAGGAAAATAAATGTCTAATATACATTATTTATTAACTTGTTTGTGACAATATATGAGATATCAACTCTCTCATTTCCCTTGGAATATGCCATAATCTACATTTTTCCACTTTTGTAATATGGATTTACTTTTATGAATGTGACAAAATGCCATACTTGCACTGAACACAGCCATGGATAAACAGCTCTTGAGTGCTAATCCACAAACTTTTGTAGCAGAGGGAATATAATATTGAGCAAGAAAACTACATTTTCTCCCTAACCAAATTTACAACCCATCAACACAGAGGGCAGGCACATAGTAACTCACAGCAGAGGCATAAAACAAGAACTACTAGGAAGCAGGCAAAGAGATCGCAAAAATGCACGGTCCCACCATCTCTTATCAGTCCCTACCGACAATTGTGTTTACATTTACAAGGGATGAGGCCACAGTCCCCTGAATTTCAAGAGTCAAATTTCCACCGACTTCACTCAGGGGGCTGCCCTTCATGAGTACCAGGGAAATGGGGATGGATCTACTAAGAGGAATAGACTGCCAAGTGCAAGGGTTTGCAACTCAGTTGCACGAGAGAATAAGGCTGCACGCTGCTGAGCTAGCCAAGTTGCTGCCCTGGGAGAATCAAGAAGGCAAGGCTGAGGCACATGGCAGAGAGACTTTCACCCTGAATACAGAGGGCACATCGACACCCAAGGTCAGGAGGACTAGCTCTTTGCTCCGTCTCGGTGAAATTGTTCCGCTGGGTAAGGGACTTGCTTGTTGCCTGTTAATATTCCCATTTGTAATGCACATATCTACTGTCGCACCATTATACTTTGGAAGCAGAAGATTTGTCATCTAAATTGCACAGGGTCACTGATGTAGAGAAATTTTGTCTTTGGATGGAATTTGGACTTGGAGTTGATTTAAGACTTTTGGAATGTTACGATGGGATGAGAGGGATTTACATGAGTGCAGGACCAGCGTTTGTGAAGGGCAAAACATGGGATGTCATGCGCTGAATCATGTAGCCCGAAAATATTTGTCACCTTGACTAGGCCATGATTATTAGTACTACATAATTATCCCCCATTTTGTGATTTGATATAATAATCCTACGTGTTGTAAATCCTAATTATTGTTATAGGTGCAAGATTAGAAGCAGCTATGTATCTGAGGCAGCACACAATCTATTAGATTAAGTTGTACCTTGAGTTAATCTTTTTTGAAACATAAAATAGATCTCAAAGATGAACACGGATCATCGGGACTTGAATACCACCAAGAAAGAATTGCTGAGAGCATAGTACATCCTTTGGGCCCAAGATCCCTGCGCTGAGAACCTGCTAGGTCAGTGGTTCGCAACCTTCCTAATGCGGCGACCCTTTAATACAGTTTCTCATGGTGTAGTGACCCCCAACCATAAAATTATTTTTGTTGCTACTTTATCACTGTAATTTTGCTGTTATGAAACGTGGGACTCCTGTGAAAGGGTCCTTCGAGCCCCAACGAGGTCGCGATCCACAGGTCGAGAACTGCTGTCCTAGACCAAAAGATTATTGATAACAAGAAATACATAGAGACCTCTAAGAAACACTGGGGCTAAAGACGCTGGGGACCTTCCTTCTTAACGATGAGCCAATTTCTGGTTTTTCACTTCGATGTTCCAAACCTGCAAGAGAACGAATTTTTGTTGAATAAAGTTATCCACTTGTGATATTTTTATTGTAGCAGCAATAGATAACGAAGGCAAAAGATAGTGCTCTTTGAGAGGATGCCAGCTTTGCACCGCTTTGTGGATCAGGGGCTGTGCAACCAACCAATCAGGAAGAAGCTGGGAGCAGCTGGTTGGACAGAAGAAGCCCTTGTGAGATACTTTGCTTGCTTGTAGCTCCGTCACTAGGGAAGCGTGCATGCAAGTGAGGTTTTTCTAGGAACCTGGAAGCCTTTTCTCTGATGCTTGTTGCCAGGTTGCCTCAAGGCGAGAGAGAAAGTGCCATTGTGGGTCCTGACCGGGTTTAGCCTTTGATCCACAATCCTTCCGAAAAGAATAACTTTTTTGGACAGCAAGGATGGAGAAGTAAGCGTGAACCACTGCTAGTGTTCAGCTCATTCATAAAATCTCTGGCCACTTTTCATGATCAGATTGGCCTCCACGAGGAAAATGGCGGAACGTAAGCTTAGAGCCTGAATGGACAGGTCCTATTCTATTGCCAGAACAACAAACATGAAGTTCTGACGGTGGGCATAAGTGTGCCAACCCGAGAAAGAAATCTCGGGAAAAATTCCATCGAAATTCATTTGAGTGACATTTCAGAGTGAAATATTGTACACACTGAGGTATTCATCTCTTTGAAATTATGAATGTCTCATTTGTTAACCACAGTATTTGGGTTTGGTATTCCTAGACAATGGGCACAAGATAAAATTTATATCAGGTTTTCATATATATATGTATTTTAATTCAGACAAGGCAGAAGTCGTAACAATATTCTTTTTGGTGAAGATGTAGGTCTCATGGGATATGTTGAATTAGTAAATGATTGAAATACACTGAAGTGTCAGACTTTTTCCTTTTACTTGTTTTAATAATAGCATTATTTGGTCAGCACCTTGGGATGTAACATAAAATCACAACTTGGAGAAGAAATTTAAAATCTCCCCAAACAATGAAATTATCAGTCTAATTTTATGTTTTTCTCCATCTCTCTCCCACATGCCAACTGATACCTTATTTAGTAGTCTTGTTTTTGCATCCTTTTTTTCTTATACAGGACTTTTGGGGTGGTGTATGGTTAATGTACTCAACTGCTAAGCCAAAGGTTTAAGTCAGCCTAAGGTATCATGAGATGAAAGGTTTTGTGATCTACTTCTAAAAAAGGAATTGTTGAAAATCGTATATATATAAAGTTCTACTGTGACACACACACAGGGTGTCACCATGAGTTAGAATCTAGTAGTTGACAATTCTTTTTCCTCCTATTTATTGGGGAACATCTAACACAACACACCCAATAAAGTGTATTACACTTATTAGATTCTTAGATACCAATTGAAAAACAAATGGCAGGTGTGTAGACCCACTATTTTTGTTCAGATCCAATTTCCTTTTAATCAGTTGTTTGCTATACTATCTGGGATATCAGCTCCTTCATATCAGCCTTTGGCATCTACTATAGTCTAAATATCTTTTTATATATTGAAGCTTCACACTTCTGAGCCTTCACAAAATAATTCTCAATCTTTGTAACATAATTCTCAGCTTTCTGTTGGAAAACAATTGATCACCCTGAGAAATAACGTGGTCTAATAAGACCCAAGAAAATATACAAGGAAAAACAATAATTCATCCTAAACTTGGAAAGTGAGGACTGATACTTTTTTCTATTCATTATAACTATAAGCAAAAGTTATTGAATATCAGTGACAGATATTACTACTGTTGTGGCATGATTATAAATGATATTTTCATGTTGAAGACACTTAGGTTTTTACACATCCTGGTAGAATATATTAGGGCAAGATATTAAGTCCAGAATATTTTACTCAGCCATTCTAACTGGTCTAAAAATGACAGTTATGTAAAAATTTGGGGTCAGAGATCTGCATTATTTACTAGTGGAACAAGCTTGCAATTCTTTAAGTAGAGTGAGGAAATAAGTTTGTGCTGCATGACGTGTTTGCAGAAAAGGTAAACTAAATTCATAAATAATTCTATGTCAGGCCCTACCAGAAAACGAATGGTTTAATTTACATGTTAGGACTTAAAATGCCACACTCTGTAATGGAAAAAAGCATTCTTAATCTCTTCATTGTTATATAATTGAACATGTTGAACAACACATTCATTAATCATTTTGTTTTAATATTCAAGTGAGAATGAAGATCCTGGAGCACGTTCTATTCCAAATAGCAATTCCACCTGGCTGGGCGTGGTCTTGTAGGATGGGGAAGGAACAGGAAGGAAGATTAACTTCCTGATGCATCTTTTTGTGCTTAATTAATGCAAAGGTCTTTTCTGAATCATTAGGAAAACTTAGAGGAGCCCTGGAGGCACAGTGGTCAGACAGGGGAATGTGCACCGCAAGGTCAGCAGGTTGAAACCACTGGCCACTCCATGGGCAAAAATGAGGCTTCCTCTGCCCCGTAGAGTTACAGCCTGGGGAACCCACAGGAAGAGTTTTCCCCTGTCCTAGAGTGTCACTATGAATCGGAATCGATTCCATGGTGATGAGAGGAAAACTTCACCAGAGGAAAGCCATTTTAATTCCGCAGTTCTAACAAATGAAACCTCTTATTCAACAGTTTGTGTCTATTTATTTAAAGCATAATCAGACTTATAGATCATGACAAAGGAAGAATGATCATTAATCTCATTATAGATTTTCATCTACCTTCGGGACATATGATAACTAAGGAGAAAAGAAGAAGGAAAAAGAAAATAAAATCAGCTATTTATTGAGATTTTGTGCCAGGCTCCACATTTACTTTTATATACGGCTATCTAATAAGCCAATACATGCATATATGGAACAAAATCCTACAATATAGAAACACAAAATATACTGGACTGTTTCATAAGCAACTAAACAAAACCCACTGCCAACTCATCAATTCTGACTTATAGCAAGTATTCCTAGGCTTTCTGAGACTGTGGGATCAGACAGCCTCGTCTCTCCATAATGATGTATTTGAACCACTAGCCTTGCAATCCAAAGCCCAATGCCTAACCCCAGCCCGACCAAGTTTCTTTGGTATCTAAAAAAAATAACAATGCAATTTTCAATGTTGACATTGCCTGTTGAAAGACTAACTAGATTACTATTAAACAACATGAAGCTTTATGGAAGATTAATATATTAAAAGCTTTAGAAACCTGTTTATTTAATCTTCTTGCCAACATGCAGCAAATATTTTCATCCCATTTAAAACAAGGCAGATGAAGCTAAGAGAAGTCAAGGAACTTGCCTAAGGTCACCTCGTTAATAAGTTGTGCAGTTGGGAAACATATTTTAAAACCTGTCCTCTCAGTCAGATATCTGAGAAATAGAATTGGTAGTTTCTTCAGTATATACACTATCTAGTCTTTAAGAGCCTGTGATCGAAAGAAAGGTGAAAATATACTATAATACAAGCCTAGGACTTCACCTTCATCTCTTTGCTCATGAGACTGAAAAAAACGTCACCACCCCTGCCACAAATGTCTAGGCTGTAGCTAAGGCTTCTTAAACAGCAGCATATTCACCTATGCCAGCCTCTCCTCCAGCTGTCTTATCAATAATCACTTTAATATGGTAGGGGATGTTTACTTTTGTTCTTTCCATGACTCAACACATAACTGACACTCATTCCCACGTGAACTTTTTGTTCTGTATTAATTAGCAGTCTCCAGTTGCTGAGAGGCTATTGAGCACAACTGCTAACCTTAAGGCTGAAAGTTGGAATCCCTTCAGAGAGGCTTCGGGAGAAATACCTGGCAACCTGCTGGTAAAAAGCTAGCAATGTAAATCCCTCTGATGTTCAGTTCTGCTCTGAGACACATGGGGTCCAAGTGGATCAGACTCAACTCCATGGCAACTGGCTATTAATGACTAAGTTCCCCAAGATGGAACAGGCAGCTCATTCCAGATCTTTGCCTCCTTCAAATTGGTTGTACTTCTGGTTTAAAATCAAAGTGATCTCTTTTCCTAGGTTTTGGGGCAATTTATGAATGAATGAATGAGTGCATTGACAAATAAGCTTTTGGGGAAATTTCGACACGGAGTTAGAAAAGGGATCAGTCTCTTTAGTTCACTTTGCTTGTCGTTTCTAACATTGAAGATCTTCACCTTATGAAAGATTTTATTCGAGGAAATTTCAGTGGTGGGAACTTTTTAACTTCCCTTTCTGGAACCTTTTGCTAAAAAAAAAAAAAATATTCATTCTGGTTTTCAAATGATAGTGTGATCATAGTTGGACATATTGGATTTTAAACATCTTCCTGACTTGTGCTTCCTTTTAGAAAGACAAATACCAGTTATGCTTTTTAGCTTCTTTTGCCCTGTGGGCAGAAGGTGCCATCTAATTATGTAGCTACAAGTTTCCCTCGGCCTCTTTCCTTATAAGTTAGAATCTCATTAGATTTTATGAAAAGTTTCAGTAATACGCAGTGTATTGCAATTATGAGCTTTGGCATCTGTCTTAATATGATCTTGCACAAACTTCAAGAGTGTTTATTTCTGACTTTTTGTCTCATTATGCACCAAGCTGCCGCTTGTGAAGAGTGAAGCCATTTTTATGCCTCTATTATGTCATGGTTGGAAGTGAGTTTTTCTTCGAAGATTGTTCATTTCCCTTAAAAAAAAAATGTGAGCTGTTGTAGGAGGTATCCAGATGAAAGTCAGTCAGGATGTCACCAGCAAAAGTCTATGGACTGGCTTCTCTGACCTTCACATTTGACCTTCAGCTCCCCAGATGTAGATACCCAACCTCCTCAGGGTTTGTCTGTCTCAGTGATGTCTGAATGTTGTCTTGCTCCATGAAAGATGTTCCAAACACGAATGCCGAAGTTGTGATGTGCAGCATGTAAAGCAATTTGAGGCTCACATCTCCTGGTCAATATTTTATCTTAGTGACACACTGCCTTAAAGTTAAATTACAGTGAACCCTTGTTTATCGCAGTTAATCGGTTCTAGACCCTACCGTGATAAATGAAATTCCGCAAAGTAGGATTCCTTATTTGTAAATCAAATATTTTCGTAGTTAGAGCATAGAGGACATGAAAAAACACCCTTTAGTCACCATTACACTCGTATTACCCAATTTATTAAACGAAAAAGGGAAAATACAGTAAAACATTTTGGACGTTACAATTATCATTTATTATTTATTATATTATTTATGGCATCTAGTTTACAGTATTACATATTTCACATACAGTATTATTATACATAGTTCTTACAAATACTGTAATCAATGGCGTGCAACCTCCACGATTTTCTTGCCATCTTTGATCATAGCCAAAAGTTTTACCTTTTCCTGGATGGTGAGCATCTTCCTCTGGTGCTTATTTTTATTGTCTGAAGACTTAGAAGAAGCAGCTCGTTTAGGAGCCATCATAGGGCTTAGATAAAATTTCTTTAAAATCGCAAACAATTACAGTACACTGTACAAAAGCAAAAATACATCTGATAATGTAGCTCCGATACATAGCGAGGCAGACAGAAGCGTGTACAGTATGAGCCAATCCGTGGCACTCATGACAGAGCATACGCTGTTAAGCAAAAACCGCGAGAGAGTGAAGCCGTGGAAGTCGAAGCGCGAAGTGACGAGGGTTCACTGTATAGTTAATAACTGCTTAGCATGAAAGCCGGGTGAACTTAATGTTAGTTGAATATTCAAGAGCCCCAAGATAGCCTGTTATTTTGTTGTTGGTTCCCCTGTGTACAGAGTATGACTCAGACTCCCGGTGACCCCATGTGTACAGCGTAGAGCTGCCTTACAGAGTTTTCAAAACTGTCATCTTTTGGCGACAGCTCACCAGATATTTATGATGAGGTTCCATTTCTATGGGTGGCTTAACTACTAACCTGTAAGCTAGTGGTTGAGTATTTAATGAGTAATCCACTGCACTTATCTAAAGACTACAGCTATTTCATGAGAGTCCCTTCTCTAAGGCTCTGCTTGAACAAATGTTGCCAATATTTATCTCTCTTTCCTCACTAATTCCACATTCCATTAGTAACCAATTCATTTTTTCTGGCAGAGACTTGATGTTAAAAAAAATTCTTTTGATAAACAAATAAATACAAATGGCAGCTGGTGCTACTATAAGAGGTATTTACGGAAAGGACCTGTGTTGGGCTGGGTTGTCTAAAGAAACAAATCCAGTGAGACTCCTCTATGTATAAGAAAGAGCTTTTCAACAAAAAGCATTTATACAGCAGTTCAGAATGGATGCAGAAGACGACATGAAATAAGGGATATTATTGCTAGTGTCAGATGGATCTTGTCGCAACGCAAAGAACACCAGAAAGATGTTTATTTATGTTTTGTTGACTGTGCGAAGGCACTGGACTGTGTAGACCACAACAAACTAAGAATGCCTTTGAGAAGATTAGAAGTGCCAATCTCTAAGCAATTGGACATCCCTTACAGAGCATTGTGGGGAGAAGATGGACCAGTCGGGGTGCAGTATAGCACAGATGAAACATACAGCTTTCCTCTGGTTTTTAATGCTTCCTCCCCCCAACTATCATTACCCTAATTCTACCTTACAAATCTGGCTGGACCAGAGCATGTACATGGGTACAGATAAGAGCTGGAAACACAGGGAATACAGGACAGATAACCCCCTTGGGACCAATATTGAGAGTAGCCACACAAGGAGGGGAAGTGGAAGGTGGCGGGGGGGAAAGGGAGAACCAAGCATAATGACCTACTTATAACCCCCTCCCAGGGGGATGGACAACAGACAAGGGGGTAAAGGGTGACATTGGACAGTGCAAGACATGACAAAATAATAATAATTTACAAATTATCAAGGGTTCATGAGGGAGGGGCAGGGAGGGAGGGAAATGAGTAACTGATACCAAGGGCTCAAGTAGAAAGAAAATGCTAAGAGGTGTACGAGCCCCCAACAGAATGATTTTTTTTTTAATGCTGAAAAGTAAGAATGTTGCTTTGAGTATTAAATTGCACCTGACCCAAACCATTTCAATGAGAAAGTTGAACATGGAATAAAGATGACCCACGGAGAATCAATTCATTTGAATTACGGTGCTGGTGAAGAATATTGAAAGTATTATGGACTGTCAGAAAAGAACAATCTGTCTAGGAAGAAGTACAGCCAGAATGCTCTTTAGAGGTAAGGATCATGAGATTTCATCTCACATGTTTTTGGACATGCTGTCAGGATAGATGGACTTGTCCTTGGCAATGGACAGCATGTGTGGTGAAGTAGAAGGGCAGGGTTTAGATCTTTTTAAGGTGCTGGGGTTTCTTTTTTTTTTTTTAATCATTTTATTAGGGGCTCATACAACTCTTATCACAATCCATACACACATCAATTGTGTAAAGCGCATTTGTACATTCATTGCCCTCATCATTCTCAAAACATTTTCTCTCCACTTAAACCCCCGGCATTAGGTCCTCATTTTTCCCCTCCCTCCCCGCTCCCCCCTTCCTCCTGAGCCCTTGATAGTTTATAAAAGGGTATTTTGTCATATCTTGCCCTGTCCGACGTCTCCCTTCACCCACTTTTCTGTTGTCCTTCCCCCAGGGAGGAGGTCACATATAGTTCCTTGTAATCGGTTTCCTCTTTCCTACCCACTCTCCCTCCACCCTCCCTGTTTTGCCACTCACACCACTGGTCCTGTAGGGCTCATCCGTCCTGGATTCCCTGTATTTTCAGTTCCCATCTGTACCAGTGTACATCCTCTGGTCTAGCCAGACTTGCAAGGTCGAATTTGAGTCATGGTAGTGGGAGCGAGGAGGAAACATTTAGGAACTAGAGGAAAGTTGTATTTTTCATCGTTGTTGGTAACTCTTATGAAGCAAAGCACACTGTTCTTTGACGATTTTTAACCCCAAGAGAAGAGACAAGGAGATACTCACAGTTATAAATAAACCGAACCAAAAACCCACAGCCATAGAGTAGACTCGGGAAAGGGGTTCTGAGCCTATAAATCTTAACAATCTCCTCTCTCTCCCTCCCTGCAGCTGTTATGTTTGAACCACTGACGTCATGGTTAGTAGTCAAATGCCTAAACCACAGTGCCACCAGTGCAGGAAGGATAAAATAGATTCCTAATGATCATGGAGATAGAAATTAATCTTTATTTGATCATATGGCTTGTGTATTCTCTTTCTAATTCTGTACCTAATTGTCAATACAAAACATTGTCACCTGGACATGACATATTATTTCTGTTCTTTGCAATGCAATGGCAGCATCATAATTAACCTTGGTTATATTCCCACCTCTCTCCTATTAAATATATGAACTTGGGGAAACCTCTCAAAGCTTAAGTTTTCTTTTTAGTAAAATAACTATAACAATAATGCATCTTTCATATTTTTTTCATAAGAAGTAAATGTTATAAAGTCTAAAAATCACTTAATACCTATGTAACCCAGAGTAAGGTCTCAATGAATTCTAGTTCCTCTTTTTAGAATAAAATTCACAATGGTGATTCTTTTTTTTTTAATTACATCATTTTATTGGGGGCTCTTATCACAATCCAGACATTCCTTCATTGTGTCAAGCACATTTGTACATATGTTGCCATCAGCATTTTCAAAGCATTTTCTTTCTACTGGAGCCCTTGATATCAGCTCCTCATTTTTCCCTCCCCCCTCCCCCCTTCCCCTACCTCTGTCATGAACTTTTGATAAATTATAAATTATTATTTGCATATCTTACATCATCCACTGTTTCCCTGCACCCACTTTTCTGTTGTTTGTTTCCCTAGGGGGCGAGGGGAGGTACAATAGTGATTCTTAAGAGGGATAAGATTACCTGGAGAGAGTATTCTATTTAAAGATATCCATATAGTAATACAATAGTTCCTGTGGAAAAAAATCTATTGTTTGGGAAATAATAGTTACCAAAAATAGAAAAGTGGAAAAGAGAGATGCTTGACTGCAGAAAATATACAGAAGGTTTCCAAGTATAGCTGTTGTAGAGGCCCAAGAAATATGGAATTGTAATATGTAGGCTAGTACAAGATTACTTTATATATATGTGTATGTTAGTTTATTGTGCCAACCTGGCCAATAAACACATGTGGGGGTAATTGAAAGGTGGAAGGACAAATGGCTTGGTGAGTCTCGCCTTTCAAGTTCTCGGATCTCTTGCTTTCTGATGGTCACACCAGGGTGCAGCTGCCTTAGCCAGTTCCCTGCTTCAGCTGGCAAGGCTCACTTCCTACAAGACATCCCCAAGGAGAAGCCCCATGGACCTACCCCAATGAAGCCCTGGGTGCTGGAGCAGCCGTGTGGAGACCACTGCCAGCGCTGAGATGCTTACACATTCACTGACTGGGCTTTCCTCCTGCAGTCGGCATCATTGCCTCTGTTTTATGAGATGGAGGAGGGCTTTGTTGATTGGTGTTGGACATATGGTTTAATATTGGACTTGTGGGCTTGGGGAGCACTGGGTTGGGATGTTTTCTTCATGCGCACTTAACCTTTATATAAAACTCTCTCTTATACACGAGTTTCTGTGGATTTGTTTCTCTAAAGTACCTAGACTAACACTATATATATATATATAAAATTTTAACAGACTTCAAAGATCAATTTAATATAGGTTTACAGGATAATGAGCATTACTAGGAGTTCATGGAAACAATTCAAAGTTTGTTTACACTTCACATAAAAATCCTATCTTAAACATATTTCCTCAGCATACAAAAGTCATCAGGCTCATTCCAATAACAACAGTGCTGGAAGAAGAATGGAACCATTTAGCACCACTTAGTTTGGCTTGTAGCACTTGTTGATGAATGACTGTGTACTTTCAAAAAAACAAGACAATGTCTCTCCCCACAGGGCAGAGAAAAACAAACAAACACTAATGGCAGCCACAACAAACCTCCTTCTTGAGTTTTTCTTTGCATCAACCTATAGTACCCTGGACAAGTGCATTTGGCTGAACCATTGAACTTCATGATATGTGGACGAAGTGCCAATAAAACTGGCTTTTTTTTAGTGTGTTTTCCTTTGCACAGTAAATGCACAATCTGAAAGGCAATCTAAAAATTAGTTTTAGTAATGTAACATTAACTTTAAAGTGGACCAAGGGAGCTCTCTATGCAAAGGAAATCAGAAGAAAATGGCTTCCCTTCCCTAGTGCGTTTTTAAATACCTGGAATCAAGAGTTCATGTTTGCCAAGGGTTGAACTATGAGCCTCAAGGTCAGTGGTTTCAATGTACAAGTGACTCCCCAGGAAAAAGACTGCTTCCCTAGAGATTTAAAGCCTCGGAAACATAATTTAATGTCTCCATGAGTTGGACTCTCCTTTATTAGTGTAGGTGTTTTGCTTAGTCAGGAATCTCCAAGTGTTACAAGAATTTAATGAAAGGTTGCAATTTCAAACTTACCCCAAGGATATGTGATCTCTTGAAGACAAATCCATCCCTGAAAGTCCTGTGGAGTCCAGTTGTATTCGGACCCACTGGATCACTTGGCACCACCATTCAGCTCTCAGCGTGCCAGGATGTAGTGGCTGGTGTGTTGCTTGATGCTGCAAGCTGTGCCACCATATCCCAGATCCCAGCAGGATTATTTAGGGTAAACAGATTTTAGTGGCATTTCCACGATAAGAACACACTGGAAGAAGGAATAGACTGTCCATTTCTAGGTAATTAATCGCTGCAGAACGTTTAAATTTCAGAAAAAATCTTGTCAGTATAGTGTTAGAAAATGAACTCCTTAGACTGGCAGCCACTCCATATAGAACAGGAGAAGTGTCTAACCTTAATGACATGGATGGACCAAAGGTGTAGAGATCTTTGCCCCCTGATGGGGCACAACTCAAAATGAGAAGAAAAAAATAGCTGCAAATATGCACTGATAATTCACATGTGGAATGTCATAAGCATGAATCTAGAAAAGTTGGAAGTCATCAAAAGTGAAATTAAATCCGTAAAGATTGAGGCGTTAGTGTGTGGAAATGTGCTGGTGTTGGTCATGTTGATTGGTTGATCATATGGTTTGCTCAGCCAGGAATGGCAAATTCAAGCAGGATGGCATCACGTTCATTGTCAAAAAGATTTCAAGAACTCCTTTGAAGTACAATGCTACCTGTGATAGAATAATAATACCTATCGGTCTACAAGGAAGACTAGTAAATGTTATTCAAATTTACTCACCAACCACTAAAATCAATGGTGAGACATTTTCAAACTTTTTAAGTTTGAAATTGATCACACATTCAATCAAGATGTGGTGATTGGAATGGAAACACTGGAAACCAAGAAGAACGATCTCCAGAGTCACGGTCACCTCGTTGACTTTAACTCATAGCAACCTGCACCCCAGAGCAGAACTGTCCCTGTGAGTTTCATATGCAGTACGTTTTTATAAGATTTCTGCTTCCATGAGCATTAATTGTGGATCCAAGCAAGACAAGATCCTGGACAACTTCCACCTTTTCTCCATTTATTACGATGTACCCTCTTGGTCCAATTTTAACGATTTTAGTCTTCTTTACATTGAATTCTAATCTATTCTGAAGGCTGCAATCCTTGATCTCCATCAGCAATTACATCGAGTCTCCCTCACTTTCAACAAGCAAATTTGGTCATCTACATATCTTAGGCTGTTAATAAGGCTCCTCCCAATCCGAATGCCACATTAATCTTTGTATTAGGCAGTTCTCCTGATTAATTGTTCAGCCTACAGATTGAAGACGTATGGTGAGAGGATTCAACCCTGACACACACCTTCCCTGTTGTTAAACCAGGCAGTATTCCCTTGCTCTTTTTGCACAATTGCCATTTGGTCTGTGTACAGGTTCTGAATGAGAACAATGAAGTATTCTGAAATTCCCATTCTCCAGATTATCCATCATTTGTTATGATCCACACAATCATATGCCTTGCCATAATCAATAAAACACAAGTGAACATATTTCTGATATTCTCTGCTTTGAGCCAAGACCCATCTGACTTCAGCAATAGTATCCCTTGTCGTATTCTGCATCCAGCCTGAATTTCTGGCAGCTCTCCGTTGATGTACTGCTACCCCCATTGCTGAGAGTTAGTGAATAAAAAGAGGAAGACTTTGATGAATGGCACAGTGGAATGGCACAGTGACTTTGGAATGGCACAGTGACTGCAACAATGGGCTCAAGCATTATAATTTTGAGGATGATACAGTACTTGGCAGTATTTCATTATCTCAGAGATAACCATATTTTTACAAAAGTATAAATTGTTTGCCAACCACCCCTTTGTCTCAAAATATTTTCCTCAATACACTATGCTGGAGAGAGAGAGAGAAACATACACTTATAAAAATACCTTAGGGGGAGGGCAGTTGGGGGGAAAATCAAGGTATTTGCCATTTGAATATGACTGTGCTTTTATCCTTCATTGATTGATATCTGATTTGCTGCAACACATAGATTTTCTGGTTCAATTTTTATCTTAGTTTTAGATAGGAGGGTAATCTGGTCCCTGTTACTGTGGTTTGACTTGAAGCAAAGTCTCCTTGCTTGCTTGCTTGCTTACTACAGGACACAATTGTAGGAATTCACATAGGTTAGTGTTCATTTTAAGCTAAGAAAAAAATAAGTCATGGTGTCAGATATATTCCTTTGAGAGAGGTGAACTCTATGAATTGGTTAAATTTCCTGAGCATACATAAAAATCTTTCAATGGGTTTAATAGTTAGATAAGTGATTTGGGAAAGGATTCTGTGGTAGTTACATAATTTCAGGTCAACTTGAAGTGTAGAGGTGTAGTCTAGCCTGGCACTCAGGTTTACACTCTGATGGTGCCTCCTGTGGGTGTGACCTCCTCATAAGGAGGGTCCTGGGAACCTCCTACTCTCTCTCTGCTTCACATCCTGCTGGTGAGCCACAGAGACCTGTGGGAGCCATTGGATCCATAAGATTTTGCACCCACTGGCCTATGATCTTCCTGCATCTTTCACCATTGCTTGTAGCTGCATGAGTCTGAAGAGGGATTTATGGACTAGTGTCTGACTTATGGACTAGTATCAGACTTACAAACTTAATTTGGACTGGGCTGGGATATTTTCTTGACATCCAACTACTCCGTGATATGTAGCTCTTTCTTACACATATAAGAGTTTCACTGAATTGGTTTCTCTAATCAACTGGGCTAACCAAGATATGTTCTTGTTGTTAGATGCCCTTGAGACCTTTCCAACTCATCATGACCTCATGTACAACAGAATGAATAGAGAGAAAGATAAGATGTATCCTAGACAGTGTCATACATGAAGAACTGCATTATCAATTTGGATGTTACCATTGATCTTGCGCACCAAAGGAAGCCGATCTAGCCAAGTCTTGACCACTGTATATGATGATGGATTTTGCTCTCCTGTCCACCCAGTGGCAAATACTCATCATTCAAATCCTTGTTTTTGATGTCTTTGTTTTCCCCTACTCTTCTGCAGAGTTTATGCACTATTACATATGCTTTTAACTATCTTTCACGTACCATCCTTTGGAAAGGATGTGCCCTTGCCACTGTGTGGCCTTCCTAGGTACTATCTTGGTGCTCCCCAGGGTAGGGCTGGTTTGTATTTCAGCTTTGAAGATTTGTGTCATGTCCAATTACCATCTTGCCCCAACTAGTTCTCATTTCTTTTCTGAGAAGTTGATGGCATGAGCCACGACAGAAAATATTTATTTCTCCTTATGAGAATGAAGAGACATCGGAAAACAAAACGTATAAAACATTTACCAAAAACATCAAGATTCTGAAAAATCTTTCAAGTCCCAAACATAGTTTCTAACAAAAAATCTTTATATATGTAAACATTTTATATATAATTAGATATAGTCATATAAACTACATATAGCTATATAAAACACAGGGATCTATTTTAGGTTCTATTATAATATATTATTCATATAGACATATATCATAATATATGTATTCATATTTTCTAGAAGCAGCTCACTGTCCGTGAGTCAATGTCAACTCCTGGGAAGGGTAGGGCTGCTCCTGTGAATTTCCAAGAATGTAACCCCTTATGGGAGTAGGAATCCCACCTTTCTCTCAAGGAGGGGTTGGTGGTTACAAACTACGGACCTAGCAGTTAGCAACCCAACATGTAACCACAACACCATCAGAACTCCATATATGGGGGTGGGGGGCAGCAAACATACATACACACTCCTATATACAAGGGGTTGGGGGGGTAGTTAAGGAAGCTATAAGAATCCTGTGATTGTACTTGTCGTTAGGTGCCATCGAGTTGTTTCTGATCCATAGTGATCCGATGCACAACAGGATGAAACATTGCTGCCCCATCCTGTGCCCTCCTCATAATTGTTCCTGTGCCCAAGCTCTGGTTGCAGGCACTGGGTCAATCCATCTCATTGAGGGCCTTCCTCTTTTTCTCACTGCCCCTCCACGTTACCAAGCCTGATGTCCTTCACCAGGGACTGGTCTCTCTTGTCAATGTGTCCAGGTATGTAAGACGAAGCCTTGCCATCTTTGCCTCTAAGGAGCACTTGGGTTTTAGTTCTTCCAAGAGAGATGCGTTTGTCCTGTTAGCAATCCATGGTATTTTCAATTTTCTTTACCAATGCCACCATTCCAATGAATGAATTTTTCTTAGGTGTTCCTTATTCAATGTCCCATTTTCACAGGTGTATGATGAATGGAGGATGCCCTGGCTTGGGTCGGCGCACCTTAGTCTTCAAAGGAACAGCCTTGCTTTTCAATACTCTTAAGAGGTCCTGGGTAGCAGATTCCCTAGTGCAATGTGTCTTTTGATCTCTTGACTGCTGCTTCCATGAGCATTGACTCTGGAGCCAATCAAGACAAAATCCTGGACAACTTCAACCTTTTCTCCATTTATCATGATGTGACCTATTGGTCCAGTTGTGAGGATTTGGGTTCTTGGTTACATATGAGTTGTAATCCATACTGAAGGCTGCAATTCTTAAAGTTACTGGGAAGGTTTATTTAAAAACTAGAGTTTACCTTGAACCTTGAAAAGATAAGAAAGCTAATCATTTCATAATACAAAAGCTAATATCTAACACAGGGGTGCTCACACTTTTTCAGCATGCGAGCTGCTTATAAAATGATCAAGTCAAAATGATCTACCAACTACAACAATGCAAAATATATATAATTATTTATTACATTTATTCATAACTGCATGAAGAATTCTTTATATGTACATTTTTATGTACTTTGCACAACCACATGAGTCCATATGTGACAACACAACACAATTAACTATGTACATTTTTTGCCATTACCTGAGTTAACTCTGATGACGTGCACTGAATGGAATGAGCCAGGGATGCATAGTCCGGACAGTAGCAGCTGACAGCCAGCCTCAAGCACACTTCCAAATGACCATCAGGCATGGTGGAACGGTACTTGGACTTAATGATCTTTGTGTGGGAAAAGGCTGACTCACACAAATAAGTAGAGCCGAATAAGGCAGTCAAGGAGGTAGCACATTTTCTCATGTTTGGGTACTTTCCCTCTGCGAGTAAGTTCCAGAACTGTTCATGCGCTCTGGACTTCAGCTAAATGTCGGCTTGCAGTGTCGAAATCTCCCATTCCGTGTGAAAGTGATATGTTTTTTGTCCTCTTACTTGGTCCAGCTCCCCCCCTCGTTTTAACACCCTTTCTAACGTTTAAGAGAAAAAAAACAAGGTCTAGAAATTGGTGATAACTTAACTTGTCAGTTTTGCTGCACTTAGCGCAGTTGTTTGCGCATGCGTTTGACACCTAAGCTTGCATCTGATTGGCTGCTCTGTACATCAGTTAAGTCATGGGATTGATGAGAGGCTTACGTCTATTTTTTTAATGCCGTGCAATCTACCCACACTCTATTTGTGATCTACTAGTAGATCGCGATCGACGTATTGAGCACCCCTGATCTAACACTTTCTAAGTTGTTAGTATGCATCCAGAGCTGTAGTGGGTAATTATTTTTAACTTCTGAAATCGCTATGTTTTTGGTATATTGATCCTGTTACTGCTTATAATGTATAAGTAAGAAAAAGGAGGCTTAGTGTTGCTAACTTGTTCACTGCCCCATCACATGTGAAGGAAAAATAGGATTTTGATCATACATGGACTCCAAAACACGATTTACTAACCCATGCCTTGTACTATTCAAGAGAAGGCAAGTAGTTTCTTTGCGAGTTAGTCCTGTCAGATTAAAATGATTCTAAAAGGTACATGTCTATAAAACAAAAACCATAAGAGCCAGAGCGAAAACAAGTATATGAAGATCTAATTGATTTTGTAATGAGAATAGTGTCTTCTTCTTTCATGACAGCATTATTAAAAAGGGTGTCATGGTAATATACATTGGATTTGTACTTTCCCTTTAATTCAGATTAATCTTATTAAACCTGCGTCAGAAGCATTAATATCAAAGGTCGGGGGGAGGAGGGGGCGTTTGGAAAAGAAAGAGTACTTTTTCTCTAAAATGCATTCATGCCTCAGACATTACTGGACAGGTAGGATGGGCATGGCATTGTAGTGCGGGGGTGGGAAGAGAAAAAGGGATTGGAAATTGTTCTTACAGCATAGGGCCTCACATCATTTTGGGAAAGGCAGACACGTCTACAGAGAAATTACAATATAGCATAGTGAACATTCTATGCAGGATGATGGATATTTTCTCACTTCAGCTTATTGCACAAATAAAACCAATATCTTTATTTCGGTTCTGACTTGGAATAACTCTTACTTTGCCTCATGGGACAGGAAAAGCTCTGTTGAGAAACTACTAAGTTCAGCCCAAATTCTCAGCCGTGTGCTTGATGAGATATAACAAATGTTGAGAAAGAGAGAAAGAGTAAGGCAGTTCAGATTACTAGAACTTGATCCAAATACTCAGAGAAAAATTCAAGCTGTTTATCTAAATAAGCATGTGGAGACAGTTAAGAAATTAGCATCAGTTAAATAATGAAATATTCATTATTTCACAATGGAACTACTTAAATCCTTGGCTTAAACACAGTACTATGTCATGTGCTATTTTATTGTACGTGAAAGGGAATCAGGTATAAAGTAAAGCTATAATTTAAATAAAAGGTCACTTATTTTTTATTTGAAATGTTTAAATTGGCATAGATTTAAATTTGTATATATTTGTACACATACAAATATATATACAATAGAATCTATATTTGTATATCTTAATTTGTGTATGCTTTAAATTTCTATACATTTTAATTTGTATATACTTAGATGTGCATATAAAAATATATATACTTATATACATACATAAAATAGACAAGGGTCTCTTTAAAGCTTCCAGTTTTAGCATCATTGTCTGTTTAGTGGAATGTGACACTTTGGAATGAGTTTTTAGAAATCCCAATATATTTCTGTTCTTTGAATTTGTATAGAGTGGGATGTATTGGCCAATTTTTTGGTTTTGATAGTATATTCAATATCCTTGCAAACTGCAGATAAGGAAAATGACTGCTCAAATATTTGACAAGGAGTTTATAACGAGAAATAGGCATGATATAAAGTACAGAATATAATATAATGAACAGACCCAGCAAGTACTCTGTGTTTTATGCACTCATATTCCTCAATTTCTGTAACTATCCGCTAAGCTAGTACACAATTCCAGGAGACGGATGAATTGACAAGGCCCAGTGATGGGGATGTTCCTTATGGTATCAGAGGAAGAGCAGGAAAAGCTCCCGATCAGAGCAGATGAGGAATAAAGCCCCTTGTTTGGTCCAGCACTGTTCACTTTTCACGGCTCCTCATAATGTTCACCTGAGTGCTATTCCACTTATAACTTCCTTCTCCCTGGAAGCAAAGAAACCCGTTGGCCAAACTCTCTGTGAGCTCCCAAGGATTTGCATTTGAGTTGGGGCTCTACTTTTACTAGCGTCAGGATTTTGGATCACCAATGAAATCTTTCTATAACAAAATGAGAAAAATCATATCACTTTCACAACACTTTCCTAAGGATTAAATTAGATACGATTTATCATTCAATTGTTTCCCAACTTCTTTTCTCGTTACTCCAGGCCCAAACTAGGTAATCCGTTAATTTCCTCAGCAAGCCTCCAATCCAAATATTAAATCACTTCAATCTTGTACATCTTTTCTGAGTCTCCACTTCACCATAGTTGATGTTTGGGTGCAGGTTTGGCTACATAATTATCTAGGTCCAGGGCAAAGTGAAAATGTAGTGTCACTTGTTCAACAAAGAAGGAAGAAATATACCATGAGGAGTACTAAAATAAAACTTTGTCCTTTCTGCTTTAGTCTCCTTCCTTTGACTTGTACCGATATTAATTTGTTATTTAATGTCATTCTAAACAAAAGCAAATTAAACTGTTAAATATATTGGCATAACAGTTACTGTTCATTTTAGCATTATAAATATCAGAAGCATTAAACTGCTGCATGGAATCACTGAATTTAAACAAGTAGTATTTGTAACTCTTGAGTGAATTTGTATTTTGTTTTACTGAAACAGTGGACGCAATGCAAAACTAATGAAACTTTTTATTCACTTCTGTTTGTGCACCTTCTATTAACAGTCTCTTCGGTTTTTGTTTGTTTTATTTTGATGAATAATGAATGAAAGAAAGAAAAAGAAAGCCAGGGTTGCCATGGTCCTTAGTTGCCTCTCCCTTCGATATCTTTAGCTCTGGGATGCGTGTATTAGATATGGAGCGTTACTTCCCACCGTTGCATAGCATGAGCAAGCACTGATATAATCATGTTCCACGGACATTCCTATTTCTCAGAATGCCAATAACTTTTTTCTATGTTGAAAGCAAGTTTTGGTTCACATGGAAAATTTGGTGACTCAGATGGCCAGTTGGTTCACTCAGTCATAGACATAGCCTATTAATTTTGAATTTCAATGAAATATTTCATTTTGTGGGTGCACTGGAATTCTGAGTTTATCAGGCATTGTGAACCCTATACAAAAATGGGCCAGCAAGAAACAGATGGCACCCATCTCCTCTGTTTATAGGGATCCATCATGACCCCAAAGGGCTTTACTTATAGATCATAAGTATAAAGACAGTAGAAATGGCATGCATCCTTCTGAGCACAGGAGTTAATGTCCCTAAGCAGCCTCCCGGGACTTTAACTTCTAGCAACAGATAATTCTTGGTGTGGAAGGTTACCCTGTGCATTGTATGATGTTTTACAAAATCCCTGACATTTACCCACTAAATACAAGTAGCACCAACAACACCCCCTCCCCAACTAGTGAGTCACAGCAATCAAGTTATCCCCAAACACAGGGACGAATGTCTCAGTTACAAAAGCTGCTCTAGACAAAACCATCACTGTCTCTTACTGGTTGTGCAGGATTTCTGCCTCGTAGTCCATCCCCCATACCCTTCCTATACTCAGCCACTCCAGACTTTTCATGTTGTCTGTTTCTGCAACATGCCAACTTCAGATAAATGTCATGGGCTTTGTACTTGCTTTTCTCCATACCAGAAAGCTCTCCCAGTGATGGAGAACATGAATGAATAGCTCTTCTTATGTCTCCAAATTTAAAAACACCAAAGCGAGCTGTCTTGACCATCAAACAAAAATAGCAGCCCAGTCCATCTATGCTTTGGCACCTCATGTATATTTTCTGTGGAGTTCTTAACTGTATCCACATATTTTGTTGTTTAATTCTTTATGTCATGTATCCATCTTCTGAAATATGATTTCAATGACAAAAGAGACCTGATGTATATTGTTATAGCTACTATTGTTCTAGTGTGTTGGGTTGGGTTGTCTAGAGAAACAAAATCAGTGATACTCATCTATGTATAAGGAAGAGCCCTATGTGATCACGAGGTGTCGAAGGTATCAGGTATCAGGCATCATCAGAACAAAAAATCTTACCACAGTGAATGAGGGGGGGAGTGCAGAGTAGAGACCAAAAGCCCATTTGTAGGCCTCTGGAGATCTGATTGCAGAGGGGTTTGGGGGAGGAGACGAGCCAGTCAGGGTGCCATGTAGCAATGATGAAAAATACAGCTTTCCTCTGGTTCCTAAATGCTTCCTCCCTGCCCCCACTATCATGATCCAAATTCTACCTTGCAAGTCTGGCTGGACCAGAGGATGTACACTGGTACAGATAGGAACTGGAAATACAGGGAATCCAGGGCGGATGATCCCTTCGGGACCAGTGGTGTGAGTGGTGATACTGGGAGGGTAGAGGGAGGGTGGGTTGGAAAGGGGGAACCGATTACAAGGATCTATATGTGACCTCCTCCCTGGGGGACGGACAACAGAAAAGTGGGTGAAGGGAGACATCAGACACAGCAATATATGACAAAATAATAATTTATAAATTATCAAGTGCTCATGAGGGAGGGGGGAGCAAGGAGAGGGGGAGAAAAATGAGGACCTGATGCCAGGGCCTTAAGTGGAGAGGAAATGTTTTGAGAATGATGAGGGCAATGAATGTACAAATGCAGTTTCCACAATTGATGTATATGTATGGATTGTGATAAGAGTTGTATGAGCCCCTAATAAAACAATTAAAAAAAAAAAGAAAGGACCTTATATCAACTGGTACTTTTATATGAAGACCACATCCTAGCTTCATCCTAACCATGGGTCTAGTGTTAGATCTAGTACACTTCTGACTCACATAGCTGCAGGCAGATGACAGAGAACGGTGGATCCGGAAACAGGAAGGTCACAGGCCAGCAAGGGCAAGGGTCACTTGGATTCAAGTCTGGGGGAAGATTACACGGCGCCGATAATTTGGACATTGGCTCCCCGGGTCAGCGGCCCACATGAGGCCAGCGCTGCAGGCAGACACAGTACCAAGAAGCAGGGGCTGTAAGGGTTTGAGCTGAGGAGAATTCCCCCAACGTCTCTCTTCTTCAAATGTCACACCCCCAGGGAAGCATCATTGGGCTGTGACCTGATTGATCAGTTGGACTCCACCCCTCTACTGCACACAGCTTCAACTTGACATCAAATCTAACTGCCACGTCTCTATGCCCCCAGTACATTGACCAGTGAATGCCTGGTGTATAGAAGTGCTCAAGAAATATTTGTCACTACTTGTAGAATAGGAGCACAATTCTTGCTACATTGTAGTTATTGACGACATGGGAGGTTAAAAAGCAATCATATATCTTGTCTCTCTTCTCCAATTACATAATGGTTTGAGGCTCACCATCTTGAAAGCTGAACTCGAGCCATCCAGAAATTCCTTTGTAATCTACAGGCTGACAGTCACTCTCTCTAGCCGATCATACCCTGAAAGCTATTTTGTTTCACATTTAGGGGCAGGAAACTACTATATGCCCCACCACTAAATTCAATACGGCACCTGAAATTTGAAACTCACCTAATATTTGTGTCTTCAAAGATATTTTGCTCTGACTGGAGCCTAGAATATACCTGCATAAGGACTTGGGAATCAGGACCCCATTCTTGGTTCTGCCACAAATAAGCCATTACATCTTCTTCAGGTTCCTTCTAGGGCTTCCACCTGCTTATTTTTTAAATCAGCGTGTGTGTTTTAAATTGTCCATGTTAGAACATTACACAACACTTGGGTAATGTATCAGCAATATTTTAAGGTAGTAAAATTTACAAAATTACCAGTGAGAGTAGGGTAGGTAGATAAAAGGAAATCGTCTCTGATAACACAGCTTTTAAGATCCACTGGACGCGGAATGGCTTTAAATATTTTTAAACATTAAACCTTTGGGAGACTGCTTCAAGAAGCATGTACTCAAAATTAAAACATTAATTGTGAGAGCAGAAGACAATCAATAGACTTTAAAACACATCTCCTGGCAAGAATCCTGTAGGAAAGGCCATTTGGAAAGGACAGGTCTTGCTGAACTACACTCTAAAAATGACACAAATCAAACCGTAAGACCTTATCTCCAGTCTATTTTTCCAATTACTGTGTGTCTGTGTCTGTGTGTGTGTGTGTGTCAGGGGTGTGTGGGGGTGGGGGTGGAGATGGGAATAATATACAAATGGATTCCTTCACATCTTAATCAAGATAAGATTTAGTGCTTGCCATTAGCAAAATTGTGATTGATCGTTTATCTTGCTGGCATTCTGTCAATTCTTCATCACCTCAAGATACCTCCCATGCCCCCACCCCTCAATAAAATTTTGCTTGCAGGGAACGATTTATAATCTTGGGAAGACAAGCAGCCAATTTAAGGTGTTCCTGGGCCAAAGTTATCAGACATGCAGATACAAAGCAAAGGGTGTTGGGAAACAGTTGCCTTGTTTGGGTAAAATGCCTTCTGGCCATCTCACTCTGCTCTTTTTTGGCCCAATGGTGTGCTGGTCTCTAACCTCAACACCTTCTTTGGACTGCAGGGTAAGAAAATTTCAAACAATTGTTGACACCTTACAAATTCTCATTACTAGTTCTTACTACCTCCCACACCCATCTCCTCCATGACTGAGATAACCCACCATTGCTTGTGGGTTATTGATAGAGATAAGTCATGCCTTCTGCATCCTCTTTTTCCGTGGCCTTATTTGCTAGGGCCCTCTAATATTTGCCACATCCGATTCATGACTTTATAGTTGTAGGATATATTCAGTGCTAACTTTTCCAAAGCCTACAAGCTGTAGATATCCATTTGATTATACCGCCAAAACCTAATCTATCTTGCTTTTTCTGCTAATGAACCACAGCTAGTGACAAGGGAGGATACTTCATTTTTTTGGTTTGTTTTTAAACAGTTCGTTCTACTATTAGACTGTCCAATTAATAGAACCACCACCTTCCAGGTGGCCCCACTGTGGTGGTACATAGTGCTGTAATGTGGGAAAGTCTACCGTCGGTATTTCACATGGGTATCCCAGGAAGAGTGGGTTTCATTTGAGCTCTCAGCCTAAGAGAGACAAAGAAGAAAGTCCTGGTGATCTACTTCCGAAAATCAGTCAATGAACACTGCAATCCACAGGGATCATGGGGTTGGAGAGGCCTGGATGGCATTTGTTGGGTTGTGTTGGGAATCACCATCAGTTGGGGTTGGTTCAATGACAGCTGACAGCAAGAGAAGAAGAAATGACTCACAAGTGAAATCAATAGATCAAATATATGTCTGAGATGCCTAACTGTTCAAAATAAGCAGCTTCTCTTTGCCCACATGGCATTTCCTCACATTCGAGATATTGCCAAATATCTGAATTTGGGGCCATGAGATCCTTCTAAATCTAACATTCTCCCTTTTTGCTCTGAAATGCTTCAGACACTCCTTTCATTTCCTAAATCTCTGTGGACCCAAATATGTGGTCCCTTTCTTTCTTTCTTTCCTTCTGTAATTTAATCATTTAATTGGGAGCTCTTACAGATATTGTAACACTTTATAATTCCATTATATCAGGCATAGTTTTACAATTGCTGCCACCATCAGTTTCAAAACATTTTCTTTCTTCTTGAACTCCATGATATCTGCTCCCTTTATCCCCTGCTACCCTTCTGGCCCCCCAGTAACCCTCATTATTGTATTATATTATGTTATATTATATTAAAATTATTGTTATTATTATTGGGTTTTGTTTTTGTTTTTCCATATCTTACATCAACCAATGTATCTTTTCACCTGTATATCTGTTTTGTTCCCCTCACCTGGGTTAAACAGTCATCATTACTATCAGTTCCCCCTTCCTTTCCTACCCCTCCCCCACTTCCCTTCCTGTATCTGTATTCTCCCTTTCTTTAGCCCCTACCAATAGGATCTCTGGTTTTGTGCTCTGTTTGTATGAGATGCCACCTCTTGACAGGACAGCAGCAGTGCGAAACCACCAGTGTTGCAGTGGGAGATGATGCAGTTTTCTACTCTGGTAAAGGTCCACAGCCTTAGAAACCCACGGGACCATACTACTCTGTTCTGTCGGGTCTTTGGGATTTGGAACCCGTGTTTGTCAGTGACTGAGTGACCATGAAGGAATCATTCTGTTTGGTACTGTTGAGTAAGCTCTGGGCCGCTAACTACCAGCTCAGTGGTTCAAACTCACCCTCCACTCCAAGGGAGAAAGAGGATGCTATGAGCCCCTTTAAATATTTACAGCCTCGGAAACCCTATTTAGGATGACATTGACTTGGAATTGATTACATGCAAGTCAAGGTTTTTAGACAGTGCTCAAATGAATCACTGACTTTACCTGATACTAATGGACCCGTTTAAGACTATAAATATTCTCTGACTCCCGGTGGCTGTACGCGTGACAGAGTAGAACTGAACTCCATAGGGATTTCTTGGCTAGCATCATTACATACTCATATATCCAAGCCTTTGAACAACCAATCTATTGGCTAGGAGTCAAGCACAATTTGTGTGTAACCCAGGAGCAAGGAGACAGGATGAGAGAAAAAGCAAAGCAATGAAGTGATAGGTGCAGTGTTTGCACAACTGGAATTAGATGTGGCTACAAGTAACAGAAAAACTGGAAATTCTAGTATCTTCAATATGAGAACAAATTCTGGAGACAGGCTCTTCCTATCTTGTTGTCTCAAAGTTGGGTCTGGGTCTGACATAGAGATCCAATCATTTCACCTGTGAGGAACAGGACAGTGAAAAAGACCAAGAATCTTATGGTCCACCCTTGTAAAAGCCTTCTGAGACTTGGTAGGCACCCTGAGTTGGGATCACCTTGGACAAGTTATATAATCTCCCAGAGCTTTAGCTTTAACTTTACAATTAATAGGAGTCTTGTGACATTATATTACACCATCAATTTCTAGCATAGGTAGCTATTTATGCTGACCGAGAAAACCATCACTGTTATTATAATGATTAAAATCACAATCTTCAGAAGCCTTGCAGGTGCAAAGTCAGCTAACAGAAAAGTCAGGTCCGGGCCTTGAACCCATCATCTCTTCTGTGGAAGAAAAGATCTGGTGATTTGCTCCCATAAAGATGACTGATTGGGAAACCATATGCCATATGGGACCACTATCAGTCAGAATCAACTTGATGGCACACAATATCATTAGCTGATAAGTTATAAAGCTTTCTCAATCTGAAGGACTTTGGTGTTCATAGTCCTTATTACGACATATACATATATATATATAGTTTTGATAGGTTAAATGTCTGCTAGTAAGTTTAGAAAAATTAAACTCTTGATGACTATTTAGAAATCAGACACTTTTCTTCTCTTTTGTATGTATTGGTAAGTATTTTTGTCCAGATTGCCCGTTTCCCTCTTCACTCATATTTCTGACACTGGGTGAAAATTTAATGAGTGTAGCATTACACTCCAATGTCTATTTGTCCATTTAAATAGGCAAATAGTAAAAAATCTGGAGAGAAATGACTTCAGGTTCACTGAATACCTCATCTCCCACGTGTGCTTTGCTGAAGAAATAAAATGAAAATGAAATTACTAAGCAGCATTTCATGACAAGGAAAGAAAAAAATCTTTATAACGTAATTGATAGAGGCTTCAGGATAGAAATTGTCAAGATGATTTTAAAATGATTTAATCAGACATGTCGAGAATGCAGGGAGAAAAAAGTCACTCCAACTGCTTGATTAGAAGGATTTACTGGAGACAACTGTGCACATTTCTTGTACACGTGATCTAAAAACCCTATTATTTACCCTCTGTCTTAAAAGAAGTGTTTAGCCAATTATTTCTTCATTAATACAATTTGTACTTGGTATTCCCATGAGAAAAGAAGAGATTATATCAGGGAGGAACAAGACTCCATCTCAGGAGCTGCTGATGGCAGGTGGACACATAATGTTCCTGCCTGGAAGTACTGACTGATTCATATACTTTGCATTTGAAAAATAATTCAAATAAATAACTTTAAAGGTGAATAATTTCAAAAAATGAGGAGCTGGTACCAAAGGCTCAAGTAGAATGCAGGTGTTTTGAGAATGATGATGGCAACATATGTACAAATGCGCTGGACACAGTGAATGGATGGATGGATTGTGATAAGAGTCGTATGAGCCCCTAATAACATGATTTTAAATAAATAAATGTGTATAGCTACCAATGTTTTCTCTTTTAAATTAACACTGTTGTTTTTAGGTGCCATCAAGCCGGTTCCCACCCACAGAGAGCCTGCTCGCCACAGTGGGAAACCCCGAAGGAGTTTGTTCCTATGTTTGAACTCAGCACTTCATTGATTCATCTCACTGAAGGCCTCCTTCTTTTTTGCTGCCCCCACTCCCTTTACCAAACATGATGTATTCCCCATGGATCTGTTTCTCTGGACAATATGTCCAAATGATGTAAGAGGAAGTCTTGCCCCTCATACTCTAAGGAGCATTCAGGCAGTACTTCTTC